>NC_135226.1:13741890-13881890 GCF_052324685.1 Brachyhypopomus gauderio
GATTAGAGTAACGCGTTACTAAGTTACGCGTTACTGACATCACTGGTGAAGTGTCCACATTCATTTTAAGTTATTTTATTACATACTAGAAACATTCAAAATGTAACACAGCTATGTAAGACAGCCTTACATGCATTTATAGTGAGAATTAATGCAGTTTTTGAATTCTTATCCATCTTCTAATCATGTAATATCATTAGATGAAAGTTTGGTGGAGTTGAGAATGTGAGTCCTTAAGGTCCACTGGTCATTCCCGACCAGTAAATGAGTGCCATGCCCAACCAGTAAATGAGAGTCATCCCTGAGTGTAATAACTCTCTAAATCCTAGAGGTGTGGTGTGGGAGTGGTACCATTATTTGAAGGTTCATTCATATATGTTGTAAGAGTCGGTATAAAACTCCTGGGGACTGTAATGAGTCACCTTGTAATACACCTGGTTTAGGTTGTGTGATTGACCTTCTCGTTGGGCGATGAGAGCTGTGTGTTTTTTGTGTGTGTCATCTTCAAGCTCGCCGGCCTGATGAACAATAACGTCACCCTCCCTCCTCTCTCTCCTTTACCACCCACAACATCCTCACCCACATCTTAAGACCAGAAGAGCACATTGCGCTTTCACAGCAACGCTACTAAAGGTCTGTCTCCTCACAGAAACCTACGTCGACACAAATGACTGTAATCAAAACTAGTCGGATTCATAGGGCTACAGCAGCCAGGCCCTATTGTTGGCTGTCCAAAAAACAAAATCACAGCTCATCAGCGCAGGTACTGTCCAACTGACTGGAGACCTTATTAAGCCATTTGCTCAGTAGTCAGATAACCACCACACAGAATTTGAAAGCCTTTGTGGTTTAAGTCAACAATACAAAGACAAACTCTCACTTCCAAATGTCCACTTGTCTGATCCATACCGGTTTTTAAACCTGAACACGTGCAGAAGGGCTCAATACAGAAGTCGCGACATGATTACAGATTCATCCAGGATTTAAAAGTAAACACTAAATGATGAGTAGGACTAGGATTTCCAGTTGATCTATAATTTTCATGTTACTGCTAAAAAACACAATTCTGTGATATTTTTATCTGCACTTTTAAGTGAATTACAGTACCTAAAAGTTTAGTTACTTACATCTTTAATTGCAAGATACACAAAACTGATCTGGGGTCAGTGTAAAAGGTACATATCCTGAACTATTGGGCTTTGCTCTCAGCGTTTCCAAAATGAACCATTCTTTCCCTAAACTGCAGACATTTTTACTTCTGCTTTTGGGCTTAAAATGTACAAATCTCCAAGTATTTTAAGGCCTTTGCTACCATCATCAAAGTCTGCAGATTCTACTTCCTGTTTCCACAGGATTCCTCAGGTCAGACATGGGTCCCTACCACTATGTGAAAGGTAGGTTATACAGTGTAGCTCTGTGTGTGTGTGTGTGTGTGTGTGTGTGTGTGTGTGTGTGTGTCCTTATCTAGTCTTTGTCTATGGGCTCCTCCCTACGTATTTCCAGTTAAGAGTTCATGCAGCCAGACAGATTTGATACCACTGCTTAGACAAAACTTTTCCCTTGGAGGAGGAGATAAGAAAGCTAAGGTTGCAACCTGTGACATCACATTCATGGGGTTCTTCCAGGCTGATGATCACCTTTATACCAATAATACCTGTGGTGTTTGTGGTCAGAATGTCCCGTTTGGGGATAATCAAAGAAGCTGAACCTCGTTACAGTTGTGGCTGCCAGAACATAATGAAAAGCATCCCTGAATATTTCTTTTTACTAGTTTGTTATCATGAAGGTGGTATTATCACAATGTAAAGACAGTGACCATGTAGCAAATGCATAAGGAAGCACTCTTGAACACAGGACCTACAGGTGACAAACATACGCCCTGAACATGGCCTCATACATCAGCCAGAAACAAACACCACCCTCTCTTCACCTCCCTCTCTTTACCTCCCTCATGTGTCTCTCATCCATTGACTCTTTGTCCCTGGTAAGCTCCTCACTGTACCATGTCTTCTCAGCAGGGTGGTGGGGAGGTTCCGAACCACAATTTGTAGCGAAGGCTGCTGAAGTCAGCTAACACACCCGGTCGTGAACCCAGGTCCAACAGATGGCAAACATGTGTCATGAACACCACACCAAAGCTGAAACTCTGATACTGTATTATTTCTACTGTATAGGGTCAGGAGGACAATATGAAGTAAAAAAATAACTGTTGTAGTAATAACTTTTGAAGTAATAAATTGCTGTGTTCCGAGACATCCAGCTATTGTTTTCAACAGCTCTGATTTCACGCACATGTTAAGGCCTGAGGGGCCTGTTACAGGGAATGTAGCAAATGGCAAATGAATTACATGTGCCTGGTAGAGGTGTCACGTAACGAAGCACAAATACTTCATTACCTTACTTCAGTAGAAATACTGGTTATCTATACTTTTCTGGAGTAATTATCTTTCGGACGATCGTGGACTATAGGCCCTGTGACGTGGCCTATGTTTTGGTACATAATGGCAATCCCCCCCCCCCCCCCCCCCCCCCCCCATCCTTTACATTACTTTTATACTTTAAGTACATTTGAACTTGTACTTGAGTAAAAAGCTTGAGTTGATATTATTACTGCAGCCCTCAAACAAAAATGACCCAATAAATGAATCATTCACTTAAACTAGGTCCAAAATTGAGTCCAAAAGTGAATACACCAAAATTGTCTCTGGTTAATTTTTCACAACTGATCAGAACAATCTGAGAAAGTCTCTCATCATTATCTATCCATGACTTTCTAGCTCGCCTAGGATCAATTCTCTTTCAGTGCATTTCTAATGCTACATAGAGGAAGCTTAAAGTGGGTACAAAGACCTAGCAGTTTTCACAGTGCATGATCAACTAGCTACTGCACTTACTGCCCATCTAAGAAACTGAGACTAAAGACAAAATCAGAGCAATAGGGAAGACCGAGCACAGACCTGCATTTGTGAGGACCACCAACCATTTGATTAGAGAGAAAGACATGTGGCCCAGAAAAACAGGAACATTCCAGGATATGACTCTTCTAAAACCTGCACAGCTCAGAAATCAGAATCCAGTGCCGCTAAACACCCAACACCAGTCAGGATAGACGTGTTGAGTTTTCTTCTTAATCAGGTAATCATTTTAAATGAGGCCTGATGACCTCATTGACGACACAAGCAGATCAGGCCTTATTAAAGCATAAAGACAACAAGACTAAGGGCAAGAGTGTGAGCAGAGACACCTGAGGAGAACAGAGATGTGCTCTGTGTAAACACCCGTGTTACAAACCGTCAAGGGGAGAGGGGTAAAACTGGGACACTTGTGTGGAAGGCAGAGGGGCGGGTGGGTTGGTATATACTGTAAACAGAATCTTGTTTAGATTTTTGTTCTGAGAGCTTAAAATTCCTACGCCACGAGACGAAACCCCTTGAAGTATATTATTTTCATCTTGTACAAAGCTTTCTCAATAGACATGGGATATTTATGTCATAACGTATGAATCTACTCAACTTAAATGTCCTCCCTCTGCTGATATCTGCGACAGGCTCAGTGTTCCATCAAATAACGGCTTTGATAACCCTGCCAAAACTATGCAGCCGTCCCACATTGTCCCACTCATGGTGCTACGTGCAGAGGAAGCCAAGATCAGCTCAATGCTTTGGGTTCCTCTCTTACTTATAGTTTTTATTACCAATCATTTCACCTATCCGCTTTTATCATGAGTTCACCCTCAGCTCTGGGCTACACAATGGAGGCATACATGGCAAACCGTGATCCCAGCTACAAAGAAACATGATAATGATCAAGATGAACATCTTAAACAACATACCTCCATGTATCTCTGCATTACACACACACACACACACACACACACACACACACACCAACTTGGGCATAGATGAATACCAGGTATTTAAAGGTGATCTTCATGCAGCAGCCTTAGACAGGAATTAACAAAAATATGACACTGGAGAGAGACAGACAGCTAAATCCTCAGCTCCTTTCCTGATCACCCAAATGTCCCGTATGACCTGCCCAGTTCAGTTCCTAAAGGTAGATAAACAGAAGCATTATGTTCTGACAGTACCAGGAAACACAGATGGTGGCAAACGTAGAGCACTTGGGTATGTTCATGCAGATGGTGCTGAGATTTCCATCACAACCTAACCTCTCTCCTTTTAAAGCTTACTGCCTAGCCGGCACGAAAAAAACTACATTTACCATTTCTCTATCTGAATTCTAAACTGCTGAATAGTTAGAATGTTCTAACTGAACTCTGAATTTTTTAACAGCCAGTTGCATATTCACAGAATGATGTCTTGAACCAAAAGATGAAACTTAATAAGGGTATTTTCAAAAACAGTTTTTAAGTTATTAAAGTTACAGCGACACTAAAGCCTTCAGTCTCACAAGCTGGAGTGGCACAGTGAGCAGCCGATGTTTGTATGGGCGTCACCAATGACCAAGCTGCTAAATTCAGTTGTTAACAAATGGAGCTGAGAGTAGAGCAAACACTGAAACAGCCCTGTGAATACACACTGCTCTTTATCTCTGCTATGCCATTCGACTACGCTATACGTGAAATGTGACCAAAGTGAATCCAGGGATTTACATCTACCATGTCAGTCTATTCCTGGAACCCGGAAGGTACCTTGTAAAAATAAAACACTGCTAAATCATTAAATCATTATGTTTAAGTATGGTTGGATGTTAATGTGTGTGATTGTGTCAATTCCTGCATTTTCATGTTGCACTTGAATCCAGAAATAAGATAACAGACACTATAACAACAACTTTCATCCATTGCATAGAAGGAGGCTAATGGTTCTTGGCTTACACCATGCAGGTAAACGTGGTAGTGCCCACAAAACACATCATACTTCATAACAACAATGGGGGAGGCAAAGAAACAAAAAAAGTCATAACTCAAGGGCTACTTTCAGCTACATATCAGAGCCAATAAAGCCTCAAATTCTTCTGTTAGATGCCAGCTCCATTCCAGTGAGCTGTCTGGAAGGTTTATACACACAAAGAACTTTCTGGTCAGGCCAAACTCGGGCAGCCTGAGTTTTCCAGAACAGGGCCAAAACCGAGCGCCGTGATCACATGAGAGTGGAACGTCTTCAGTCACCCTGCATGTTTGGTGTCAAACAAGGGAGGAGCGCAAGGAAACACATGACCACAAACAAATATGGAGGTGCCCCTGGGCCTCCTGCCCAGTGTCAGGTCTGGGGCATTTACGTCTCCACCCTCCACCCTGATGCCCCAGGTGCAAGACGATGTCAAAGACTTTAAAGTAACCACAAAAAGTAATTCCATATAAAACAAAAAGTGGCTTTCTTCCTGCCATCAGCTGGAGCTACAAGACAAGCAGGTCCTAGAGGCATGATTCTCAACACAAACCTACACATTCCCAACACAAACCTACACATTCCCAACACATGAAGGGCTCCAGTACACATCCCAAGAGGGGTAGCCATGCAAGTTAATTATACTGAATAAATTATACTGAATATACAAAAGTATAGCAACTGTGTTAGTGAAATGGTTCTCTCTCGCCCCTGATTTTGGTGCTACTTTTCATCAGATCTCATCACAGACTATTGCTCCACAAAATACAGAATGATGTTTGCTTTGGCCTCGCCACACACCATGGGTTTTACAAAAACTGTGTACCCAAAAGCAGACATCCTGCAGAAATACAAGATGAATCATTTTTCAAAATTTATTTTTATATGCCAAGCATTATAAAAAACTATGAACACATGGAATCTACTAATAACTTGACTTGCAATCCCTATAGGTTATTTCTTTATACTTCATGTACTTTCTAGTGCACAATTATTAGAATACTACACAAGTAACTGTCTCCACAATCAACTGTCTCACACACACACACACACACACACAGACATCTTAAAATAACTCATCATTCAGACACTGAACCAGACATCAGAGGGAAACCCCTTACTGACTGACAGTCAGACACACATGCACGCCCCTACACACACACAAGCATGTCTCTTTGGTTGTGGCAGAGAAACAATACTATAACCAGCATGCTTAAAGCACTACTGCAGTCACATTACAAAGTAAGATTTGCAACTTCTGGTTCTGTGAAGCTTCATAAAGCCTTTATTAAGTCCACTGATGGGCACAACACAGCACTGATTCCCAGCAAGGTACAGCTGCTGTGCATGTTCCAACCTGTGTCTCCAGTGGAGAGAAGACTCAACAACAAAGGAATCACCCCCCAAACTCATACAAACACAGTCTCTGAATGCACTCTACCTTGTGACCTGGTACATGGTACGACAGATCACACCCTTCTCTGGGATGTTGAAAAATCAAGATTGGTGAGGGAAAAGTGACAATGTAAGATGTTTAGACTATGTATCCACAGGCAAATATGGCACATTACATACGGAGAAGCATGTGGAAAGAGCTTGTCTCAGATAGGGGTGGTTGAATAGTATACACATATGTACACCATGGTGTTGTACCTTATTACTAAACAAAGTGGTGTGGTTATGCATCTCTCTCACACACACACACACACACACACACACACACACACACACAGTGTCCTTTCAGCTACAAACTACCACATTTTTTAAAAGGATGGATATTTTTGTCCTTGATGATGTGGAGGGCTCGCGCACCACGTGACATGCAGCTCTGCCACTGAAAGTGATTCGACTTCCAAAAAATTAAATAAACAGTGAGCTAATATGAAAAACAAGCTTTTCGTAAAAAAAAAAGGAAAAAAAGAGGAACTGTACGTTTTGTGCTCTAAATCAGTGACCTTTATCGTGTTTATCTGTAACTTCACACCAAGAGTTAGTTGCGAAAAATAAATACTCAAAACATCATAGACAGATAATGAATCTGATGATTCGGCCAATGTGTCAGTGTATATAACCAAAGATACTTAATGTATATAAAAAATCTGCCATTTATCACAAACAACCCCGGGAAGCAACCGAGTGTGTCGCTTCAACTTGGAAAAAAAAGTTCGCGTAAACAACTTCTTAGAAATTAAAAGGCGACACGACACTTACAGCACGCAAAGCGCATAAGCCCCGTTTACACTCTCGCTGTCCCGAACCAGGAAACTTCCGTCCCGTCCGGACCGGGCCAGCAGCTCCTCGGCAGCGGCACGACTCAAGTCCCGGTGATACCACAGCGGAGGGGCCGCTCCCAGCGGGGACACGCCGCCGCCTGCCATCGTGGCGGGGCTCCACAGAACCACTTCACCGGGTTTTATTTCCTCCCCTCCACAGATATCCCCACAATAACGGCGGACTTTCGGTGTTCAGCCCGGTTAGTGAACCAACGTACTCGGACTCAAACACGGACTCGGCTGCTCCAAGTCTGAGAACCGTCCTCGTCTTCCCAGTTCCTGAAAGTATCCCATTAGACGTCCGCTACTCCCTCTCCCCACGGAAATAAACATGTAAATCCAACAGGGGCGCTTGGAAAAGCAGCACCAGTAAAGTAGTTGTGTTTTTAACCCACCATAGAGGTGAATAATAAGACAGAGTGCTCAATGCTCTGGTAAACCGTCTATGGCGGTGTTGTCCCAACTCTCTCATCGGCACTAAAGTTTGAAGATCTCTGGTAGTTAATGGTGCTCTTGTCCAACTTGCCACTAGGCTGCACAGCTCCGGGAAACGCGTTTCATTTAACTTCTTTAACTGGTTTTACTAGCTAGCCACAGACATTCTGTGTGAATCTTACACTAAACTACAATTTTTTAATGCTGTAAATTAATTGCTCGACTGTCCTCAGGTTGTATTAATGATTATTGGAGCCCTGAGCTAGCGAGCAAACTGCGAAGAAACGCAGTCTAATGGTTTCTGCCTCAGAATTAAAACACGTAAACACAGTCTCTTCATTATATTAAAGGCATTTATACACTGTTTAAAGTTGTGTTTTGGCTGGTAAGATAACGTATATAATTGTCTGAAGTGTAGTCAGAGTTAGAGCTTGGATAATGGTTCTGTCAGGCGCCTGTATAGACAGGCTGAGCTCTTTCTACAAACTTCCTGTTAAGATTGGTGTGTGACTTGACACTAATACCAATTGTTGAGTTTTTAACTTGCAACCTCCTGCCGCAGAAATCTCGCCGGCTGGTTATTTATCACAGCCGTTGTGTGTATCCCGATGGTTCTTAACTAATATGTTCAGTCAAAGAACTGAAGGCGAATATCAAACAAACAACACAAAGACTGTGAATCATAAATATTGACCTACATGGTTGGTGTAGCCTACTACAGTTTATAACGTTTGCTGGATCAACATAAACATTAACTTGATCAGAAGTGCCTTCGTAGAAGCCTAAACCCAGTTTAAAATATCCTTCACATGCAGGAAAGACGAGTCTACACAATGTTTCTTGATAAAGTTTCCATCTAATCTCTGCAAAGGTGAGGTGTGAGGTTACGGAAGCCCTTGGAAAACTCAGCCACGGCTCCTGCTGTCAAGGCCTCGACAAGATTCCGGTGAAAGGATGAAGATACTTGTGAGGAGCATGAATTCACATTTAGTGTTTTGGGCCAATATTGCATTTTCCCTGAAGTAAAGAGCCAGGTTGTATACGTGCACGTGAATTTCATATTTTGAAAAGAAATACATAACTGGGTTGATGTAAACATGGGTATCAGGATAATCAAAATAATACAGCATTTTTAAGAAATTGACGTTTTAGCTGAATGCATTACGAAATCCGTTTTAATGTGAAATTTGTGCGGTTTATTAAATCTGGTAATTGGCACATAAATGAATTAAGTAAATAATTTTAGGAAGGAAAACTTGGATTTGAGTTGGGAACACGTGGTTTATTCAATAGTAGCGAGCAGAACAAAATATGAGCAATGCCGCCCTCTGCTGGCCATCTCATCTCATCACCCCACCAGCCCACACTTGTAACTCATAACCCTTGTAACCCTTGTTTCTCTGCAGTCGCTCCACTCTTGTCATTCCTTTACAATTAGATGACAGTTCAAATATGGACCGTGTTACAAAAAACCCACAAAACAATTACAAACAGCTCTAAAAGTTATCTGTACTTTATACTCTTATTCGCATTCATCCGTCTCAAAACCATCCCCAATAAACTTCTTTCAGTGCAATCACTACTGAATCCCTGAATCACTACTTCAGGTAGTGAATCACTACTTCAATGCAGTGCAAACACAGATTTGCACTGCATTGTCTCAATCATTTCAGTAAGACATAAAACATGACTTCAAGTCATTTTAAGTTAAATACAGAGTTAAAACATCGCTTAGTTTTTAACTGCATTGATAAGTGCTATTAAATAATGCTTTCTGACAGAAACATAATTTCAACTTAAGTAGGCTATATTAACATAAGCGATGAGGATGTGTTATTTGAATATCCAAATTAATTGTATTGGTTTGCTTATTTGAGTACAGTATTCAAATTGTCAGATTTCCCATGACCACCAGAGGGCGCCGTCATTGCAATACTGATGCACCTAAACTCTATTAGTCATCGACCACCTTACTTAAGGACACTGAACTACATTTTATTGCGAAGTATTGCCGCCTTGCGTTGCATACCAAGCTGTTGTCTCGTTATTTCTCTATTTGGTCTGTTCGTTGCTGACATTTGCTCTGCCCATCATGTTCTACTGGGCCTAGCCCTTGTGTACCTCTTTCTGTTTGTACCTCTCTTCTGGTTTTTGATCTCTGTGTCTGGTTATTTTTTATTTTTTGCATTGTCTCGTTGTACTGCAGCCGTCCGCCTCTCGGGATTTTCCCGTTTGTGCTCCTGTTTACAGAATTTGTGTCATTAAATGCCGTTTTACCTAATCTGCATATGGATCCTTCTCTACCTTCTGAGTCACGATTGTTACACAAATAAGGTATGTGTAGAAGGAATAAAAATTAAATGTATCTTAAATGTTTCTTTTAGCAAGCAACACAGCTGATGGGCAGGTAACTTAGCAACAGGGTAAAAGGTTTCTGCAATTATATTACAAATTCAACTTTAAAATAAAATACATACTGTTTCAAATATAATTAGGATATTTGTATTTAAAGTAGCAACATTTTTTTTTAACTTTGATATTTATTGAATATATTAAGGTTAGTGAGAAGAGAACTCGGTATCCCAAATATGTAGTACTTAGTCTCCATGTTCTCATGTTTCAAGTGCTCCATGTACACTCTGTCCTACCTGATATGCCTTGTCATTCTCACATGACCTTCCATATACAGTGGCATGCACATATTTGAGTGCCTCCTGGTCAAAGTTCCTGATGCTGTGAGTAGTTAAGTGAGAAGAACATAAACTGATCTCCCAAATGGCATACGTGTCCTTTGTTTTGTAGTTTTAGAGTGGAAAAAGTAAAGTATGCAAATGTTTTAGTCAGGAGTTTCTCTCCACTTCCACTGTCGGACCATAATTAGCTCGTTATAGCTGTCTTGTTCCTCGTTATCCTTAGGAAAGACTAGCTAATGCAAATTTCAAAGCTTTATGAACACTCTTATCTTCTCAAGCCCGTGTATCCGCAGTAATGATGGCAGTCTCAGCTAGCAAGTGTGCTGAACGTTCATTTGATTCCCACACAGTCGAAGGCTATGAGAAGAGAGCATATCAGCTTCAAGTACTCACTGCTGGACACATGTAGTTTACTGTGTCATGTGAATCAGGAAAGATCTGCATTCATTCTTAATTGATGTGTTTCCATGTGCATTTCTTTTCTTATCCTGTGCAAGTACACAGTCTGGATTATACTGTCTGTTTGGTTTATGGATTAGCTGCTCATTTATGCTCAGTTACATGGACCCCAGCTAATATAAAATGATACTGTTAATGTAGCAGAATGAGTTTTGTGTAACCATCATTCTTTATTTTCCTCCAACTGACACGCAGACCAACATAACACATCAACACTTAATGGCGTTCACCTCAGAAGCATTAACAGAAGCACAGCGAGGAAGGACACAGGACTTCCCGTCATGGCTGCCGTGCGAGGAGCTCTGTTGAGGTAGAACTCCGCAACCTTTCGGTTAGGATTCGGCCCGCTGAACCACATCTGCATGCAGCGACCGCTGTCCCTGGTGAGATCGGTGTACTTGTAGGAGTTAGACCAGATCTTCTCACACATACTCTGGGGCGTGGGAAACACCTCACTCCACTTGCGGCAAATAGCGTTCCTTGGACATTGGTTTATGCCTGCAGAGAAACGAAAACAAGAACATTTGTGTTATGTAACATTTGTGACCCTGTGTGTTATGTATGTCTTACAGGAATATTATATCCATGATGAGTAGGAGACAGTGGTACATGGGGTTGCACAATATATCACTTCAGTATCGCAGTATCACGGTATCTGTGATGCCAATAGTGTGAAGGAACGTCACCTGTGTATACGTGCAAACAGGTATGGCTTGCTAGCATGCACAACAATACACGTGCATGCACCAACACACACACACACACACACACACACACACACACACACACCTGTGGTCCAGTTCCAGCCTTTGTGCCAGTTGTCTTTGCAGGTGTGGTCATCCTTGCAATCGTTGTACCAGGTCTCGCAGTCCTCCCGGCACAGTGGAACATCAAGAATACGTTCCTTCCGCCAAGATTCGTCCGCCTGAAAACACAAGGTGCACGCATGTAGAGTCCCGATCACATTTTTGTGGTACGAATACAACACGTGTACAGAATCAAAATCGTACACTATGGTACAAATACACGACGCGTGCAGAATCACAATCATAATGTTACTGTGGTATAAATACAAACCTCGTACTATTACGAAATGCTCCCACTGTGAAGTGCTAGCAACTCTGAGCTTCATATTCACTGGTGTCTACATCACTCTACGCAACAGCTACAGCCAATGATAAATGTTTTCAGAGGTTCCACCTCCTGAGGAGCCAAGCACAACTCCCACAACAGCGGCTGCTCAACTTCTGCGGGTGTATTGTCACGCCCTGCGTTCACAACGTGGTACTGCACCTCTGGGAACCTCCCAGGTCCTCCAGAGCATCATTAAAATGGCTCATTGGATCACCAGTGCAGCTTACAGCACTGGAAGACTTCAACAGTACCTGCTGCAATGAGCATCTGCAGAGGCCCAGTCCTCCACCTCCATCTTCACCCCTTTACCGTCTGGCTAACGCTCCAGGGCCCGGTTCCTACCCACCCCAAACTGAATAACAGTCTTGTAGCCCGCTGCTTGAACACACAGCACTGACTCCTAAGTTTAGCCTTACTTAGGTACCTACAAGCTTGCTCCCTTATACTTGTACAGTGGTAGTAAAGATATCTTATCTTAAAACACTGCCAGTACTGTCAACTGTCAATGTGTTTGTTCTTGGAAACGAGGTGAAACCCTTGTGGGTAAACGTTTAGATGCAAAGCAGGAGCTTCACATTGTAGGTGAGACAGACTTGTGCCAAAAAATATGACTATCAAACCTTTATAAAATTAATTGTAAATGTTAGACTTGTTTATTAGACAAACTAAGAACTTAGGGTTGCTGTTGTATGCAACTGTGCATATGTTTTAAAATAATCATTATTTAATGTGGTCTAATTTTATTCCAAACTCACTAAGACATCAGAATAAAGAGGAGTCTTTAGACTTGTGATCAGTTGCAGAATCGAGAGTTTCCACTGGGAGTTTTAAGGCGATTGACTGTTTTACCCACACATTACAGGCCTACTTAACGCAAGTAGGCCTGATGTGTATTGTACCTGCTGTATCCAGGGCCCCAGGTGAGGGGAGCATTCGTAGAAACAGGTGTCCTGGACAAAGTGGCGTTTGCACTTCTCACTCATGGTCCCACAGTGGTTCCAGTTGAAGTTGTAGAGGTAGGAGTTGTCTTCATGGGCTTCTTCTGTGGTGTTCGCAGTACAGCAGGCGTTCTCACGCCAAGGTGTACACTGAGCAAGACGGAGAAGGAAGAACGTGATGCAGAGGTTGGATAATATTCCAACCCCCAGCCCTCTCTGTGGCTGTTTTATTAGTTACCCTGTTTAACATAACATTGTCTTTGGCCCATGTATTGTTTCTTTTTAGCAAAACCATGGAATATACAGTATTTCATACAAGTAAGACCAATATTATTTTAAGCTATCTTGCACAGTATTAGATATACTGTGTTACACAATCCTCATTTTAGGCTTAAGTTAACAAATGCTGGTCTGTCTCATGCAGTGTTTAAGAGTAATTTCATATATTAACACATGACACAGACTAATCATGGTAATGATTACCTAAATGTGTTGGTGAGACCTTACTGTTCACATAAAGTTTCTTAGACTCTGACCATGAATGTGTGTCTGTTGTGTGGTGTGGTGTAGTGGTGGTGGTTGTGTGTGTGTGTGTGTGTGTGTGTGTGTGTGTGTGTGTGTGTGTGTGTGTGTGTGTGTGTGTGTCCATCCGTCCGTCCGTCCTGCGTACTTGCTTGTACAGTTTGCCTTCCGGCCCAGGTTCGGTTTTATGGTGCTTGGCGTCCATACACATATTCAATTTATCCAAACCGTAAGCACAAGAAGGCACAGCTATCAGCAAGGTCAACGCCAAAAACGCTCTAAAGAAAAAAACAAAGCGAGAAAAAGAAACGAGGGGATGGGAACACGTGAGATATCCTAACACATTACACAAAGGCCCCCGAATGTAGCCTTTAATGGCTGCAGGTTTTCTTCTTTCATTATTAAGTTTATATTAAAACATTGACTACATTACATATTGTATACTAGTGTTCTCCCATGTATTTCGTTGTATAACATGCTACGTGGGTAATCACTATTACTGTTTCCATCACGTAAAAGTAGAAGGTTCTTACCTGGCACGGAAGTTTGGTTGTTGCTCCATTTGTCTATTAATTTAAATGTCTGATAAACCCAGACTTGCTTTTTGCTGAAATGTTTACTGCTAAAACGGGTTTAATAAAGTAAAAAAAAGACGCGGTGGCACGTCTTTCTCCTCTACTCTAAATACAATCCGCAATTTTCTTTCGCCCACCAAATAATCCGAGGACCGGTTCCACTTGATTCGAGTCCAGGGTAAGCAGCGCGAGCAGAACTCCCGGGAATATGATGGAATATTTCAGCGCACGAGCTTTTTGAACAACCACCGAGCACGTCGCATTTCTGCCGCCCCCCATAAACGAGCTGTACTGTAACAGTCATCGTGACCTGTTGTTATCAAAGTGGAGATAAAAACCATTATGTAGTTTGTTAGAAATTGTTGTGAAGTGCAAATTTACTACTCGTAGACTACATATTTTTGTTCTTCTTCCATGTCTTGTTTCGTATTCACAATTTATTGGCTTTATTTATTCAGGTGATGTGTTTTCCAGTGTAGAGATTTCTATTGCACTTTCAGAAATTACGGTTGGTTAAACGATTTGTGAACCAGTTAACCTCACCATACATGAGATAAGGTTAACCTCAAGTCATTCTAGCGAATGCGTATGCATAGGATAAAGTGAAATTGTGAAATTGACAGTCTATACCTAATATGAAAGTGAAAAAAAATTCTGTGCAAAAAATCAATGCAAAATGAGAAAAAGGATTTCACTGGTTGCAAGTAACAAAACTCCAAACAAATACCCCTTTGCACATTTACAACTGACTAATAAAACGAATCACAAGGAAACACTCCAGAGACAAACATTTTAATTTTATAATCAAGGCAAATACAATAAAGAATTCAACCAGTCGTCGTAAATGTACAATAAATTACATCATTGGACAGAACTGGTGGTTCTAGGGGCGGGGCCACAGGACTGTCTTATCACTCATTTGTCCGCCCGAGAGCGATGATCATATAGGTGGGTGCAATCCCACCAAACACTAATGAACCAAACTGGAATGTCCTGCAATAAATAAGCTTAGCATGATCCCGTGGAGAAAGCTTATTTACCGACAACTGAGGGCAATCTACATTTTGAGGAGTTGGCTAGTACGTCATCAATTTACTCACAGCTGTCACGTAGCTTACATCTGACCAACATTAAATTAAGAAGCAAAGCTAACATTAGTTATTACTAATGTTAACTTAAGACCTTCCTGTGTTTAGACATGAACGTTAGCATTTATGTAATAAATACATAATAAATGTAATGTTAATTCATGTACTTCTTAGTCGTTTGCATTTGTGTGTTAACATTAACTATATGTTTGGCAATGACAAATAATATGAAAAGGAAGGTTCAGTCTGAGGCTGGAATTCTGCAGTTTTTGGCCAAATGAGTAAAGAGAGCAGCAGTAGACTGTAGACCTGAGGAAGAGCAGGGAGAGAGAGAAGACTGTAGACCTGAGGAAGAGCACGGAGAGAGAAGACTAGACCTGAGGAAGAGCAGAGAGAGAGAAAACTGTAGACCTGAGGAAGAGCACGAGAGAGAAGACTAGACCTGAGGAAGAGCAGAGAGAGAGAAGACTGTAGACCTGAGGAAGAGCACGGAGAGAGAAGACTAGACCAGAGGAAGAGCAGGGAGAGAGAAGACTAGACCAGAGGAAGAGCACGGAGAGAGAGAGAAGACTGTAGACCTGAGGAAGAGCAGGGAGAGAGAAGACTGTAGACCTGAGGAAGAGCACGGAGAGAGAAGACTAGACCAGAGGAAGAGCAGAGAGAGAGAAGACTGTAGACCAGAGGAAGAGCAGAGAGAGAGAGTAGACTGTAGACAAGAGGAAGAGCAGGGAGAGAGAAAACTAGACAAGAGGAAGAGCAGGGAGAGAGAAAACTGTAGACCAGAGGAAGAGCAGAGAGAGAAGACTGTAGACCAGAGGAAGAGCAGGGAGAGAGAAAACTAGACCAGAGGAAGAGCAGGGAGAGAGAAGACTGTAGACCAGAGGAAGAGCAGGGAGAGAGAAGACTGTAGACCAGAGGAAGAGCAGAGAGAGAGAAGACTGTAGACAAGAGGAAGAGCAGGGAGAGAGAAAACTAGACCAGAGGAAGAGCAGGGAGAGAGAAGACTGTAGACCAGAGGAAGAGCAGAGAGAGAGAAGACTGTAGACCAGAGGAAGAGCAGGGAGAGAGAAGACTGTAGACCAGAGGCTGGGTAGGCAACTCCAGTACATCAGGGCAGAAATCATTCAGGGAGAGCAACAACAGTTAATGCTGTAATGTATGAAATGTCTGGTGTTGTTATCTTGTGAAATGGCACATAAGTTGACTGAATTCTTACACCTCACTGTGATTAGATTTAATATAACTTTAATGTAATGGCTTTCATTTTTCTTGTTTCGTATATATCACCACATCTACCACAACTCACATTTACATTTCAAGCTTTCATGTCTCCTTCAGTTTTAAATAAATAATAATGTGCTTATAGATAACATGGATTGAGCTGAATACATCCTTGCAGTTTGTGACAGATATATTTGTTTAAGCCACAAACTGGGACAGGGCTCACTGATACGGAGCTGAGATGTCTTCCATCAGCAGCACTGGGAGAGCTACCGTATCTTCGAACATGTTTGTATTGTTGTGGTCATTGTGACACCATTGAGCAGTGGTTCATGTGAGTGCAGCTTTTCAGTCCTAAGTTTGATTAGAGCATCGGGTCCCGATGAGCATTTGACATGAATGAACTTATGACATCCTTATGACATTAGATCCTGTCACAATTTGTGAAAAAGTAAGAACAGGACAGCAACTAGACCTGCAAAAAACTTGCAATATTATTTGATACCATTATCAACAGGACTTGTAAAGCTTCTTAAAGGAATCATGCTATTACCTATGATTTATACATTTAGCTTTCATATAGCCTAGGTTTTTTTATATTAAAGCCTTCTCTTGTATGCCTATATTGGACTTAGTATTCTATGGCAAAAATACGATTTCTATCCGTAACACATCCATTGTTTCACTTAATCTTTCTTCAATGTCGCTTCTTCTCCCCCTTTACTCCTTTACTCCAATTTCATCATTTCATTGATTCCCCCCACCCCCACCCCACCCCCTTCCAAAAAAAGTATTTCTCCATTAGGTGGCAGAAATGTGCCAGAAAATGACAGCGACGACGGAGAAGAAGAGCGGCCACCGTGTAAAGATGATTAAATATGTTTCGAACAATTAAGTAATAAAATAATATAATAGTGTGAAAATAAAGTTGTTATAGTGTATGTCCTTTGTGACATTCTTCTTGAAATATTACATCTCATACGTAACGATTTAACATCTGAGAATACTACAAACCCTTACCTACCTGATGCCCTGAAATCGGAGGAACACAAGCAGACTTGAGTTTCCTTGGGGAAGAATTAGGCGGATGCACAAACTTCCTGTCAGCTGGAGAGTTTGAATTTTTGACGTTTTATTTTTGAGCGACTTGTCCTGCAGGTAATATTTCGGATAGAATGTAGCTACCTAACTACCTAGTTAAACCGTAAAAACTGTGTAACATGTTTCTAGCAGGTTGTGTAACGGAATATATGGGTAAATATGGTTATGTTGTTTCTGCGTGTGTAGGCATGTCCACTCTCTTTCCCTCTCTGCTTCCCCGAATGACGGAGTCTCTGTGGTTTAATTTGGACCGACCGTGTGTTGATGAAACCGAGCTTCACCAGCAAGAACAGCAGCACCAGACCTGGGCAAGTCGTTCGTTGTTATTGCTCAGTAAAGCTCTGAATTGTGTGAATACCTTTTTGTATTGTATTTATTTTTGTGGCTTTCAAAACTGTTTTGCAGTTACAAAATATTGCTGAGAAAGACAGCAATCTGATGCCGATTGGAAGACCCATCTTTGAGGTAAACTCAAACATAATCATCGTAATGACGATTTTAAATATATCAGTTTGGATTTTTCAGCACATCAGTTGGGCATTTGGGTGTTCAAAAATAAAGGCATTAGTATGTGCATTTACATAGCTTTCCCCCTTAACACTAGAGACTTGAGAATAGTGTGAACACCTGAAAGTCCATTGAGTGTTCATTTGAATTCTGCAGTTCATGGCTGTGTGTTCATTTAAATGTAGCAGGTATACTTGAGTACACCCTCTTAACTTTTTTCTGTAGACGTTTGATGAGGAGGAAGAGGAAGATGACGAAGATGAGGAGGACAGTGAGGAAGACTCCGAGGAAGATGAAGACATGCAGGACATGGATGACATGAACATTTACAACGAGTTTCCCGATGATGGCGAGATCAATGAGGTCAGAGGTCATTATTCACAATTGCTTACATTTTCATTCAAATGCGGAAACTGGTTTTCAGTCTCAATATTTCCATGCTTTGAGTGTTCTAGACTAGTTCTTCATCTTCTGTGGTGTGGCTTGCATATTTTGAAGTCAGTGGCACATGGAATTCTTGACGTGTGCACGTAGTAGAGTGTTTGAAAAAGAACAGCTTCAGTACAGTCTCAGTACAGACGCAGTAAAGAATAGTAATGCAGTGTGCAGGTTTTTGGATGGAAGAAGTTCCAACACAGATTTGACATGAAAAGAATAGTCTATTAAATCGAGTTTGAGAGTAGTTGTATTAGGTAACCCATGTAGTGTAATGTTTTTGTCTTTTTTTGTTTTGTAATATATAGAGCCCCATCTCAGGCAATCAAGGGTAATTGGATCATTTAAAGTTTGCCACTTTCAGTTGCCAGTTAGAAATCTTTTATATTTAACAACTGCTTGAGATCCCCGTCTTGTAGCCATCACCAGACGCTGGGTCTCTTTTGTTGTAATGTTCTGCCAGGCCCGTAATACAGCCATTTTGGAGCGCTTTTGCAGTCAGTCTTGTCTCTTGCGTTCAGTAAACAAAACAACTGAACTGACCAGCCAAGAAAAAAAAAACCCATATGGCTGAGAAAAAAAACGACATTGTTATTTTAACCGTAATGTTTGGGGTCATTGTACCATTGCAGGGCGAAGTGCTGGCCAATGACGCTTGAAGCATTTGCTTGCGTCTGTGCAGATGCAGATGCTTCTGTTCGTAGGATTCATCCTTTTGCTGCCGTCAGCAGTCACATGGTCAGCAACTGCTGATTGTGTGAAAAAAAGACCAGTGATCCAGTTCACTGTTGACCATATGTGCCACCATGATGAGGTGGTATCATTCTGCAAACTTCCTTATTTCCATCGGTTTGTCATAAGGCAATCATCAACTCATCTGTTGATAAGACCGACGTTCAAAAATGTCACTGGCCTTTTCTGTTTAACACTGGTATTGTACAGCATCTTGCACTGAGCTCTTTGATGTCACTCTGTTTTTCAGTTTTTTGGTAGTGTTTGTCTAAATTCTTTTCAACAGTGTTTTTTCTACATGATTAAATGTATTTTTGTCATCCTTTTGCTTCTTGCTTCTTAACAATGTAGCAGACAGTGGTTCTGAAGCACCGAATGTTTAGCTGGACTGTAAGTTTCAGCCTAATGATGGTGGAACTACAGAAACGGGCTGTTTTTACAAATATTTTACGCAAGGTATCGGTTTGAAAACTGGTGTCAAGATCAGCAGAGCTTCCCAGATCTGTGTAGTTCCGATGTTCTAATTCAACACCTTATCTTAATCATTTAATGTGATGTTTGACTAGAAAAATAATGAATAAATGCTGGTCCTCATGCAGGTTGATATGGAAGGGGCAGACCAAGACCAAGACCAGTGGATGATCTAGACCTGAGCAATCCGTCCTCTACATTGAGAATTCTCACCGGAGATTAGTAGGCATCTGTGGAGAGATCTTCACTCGTCTGCTCCGCTTGGAGGCTGTGCATGTGTACTGGGCTGAAGAGCTTTTGGTTGTGTGCATGTTTGTTTTTGATCTTTTAACGTCCCAGTATGCTGTATGGCGTGTTCTTTTACAGTTGGTTCATAGTTAGAAGGCTCTGTCCAACTGCTGAAGGCCACCTGTCACGTGCAGGAGATTTCAGTCATGCCTTTACAGGACCTAAGATATGACTAGACTTTTTATGAGAGTCAGCAGAGAATGCTTTGTACTCTCTCACTCTGTCTGTGTGTCTCTCCTTCTCTCTCTCACACACACACCCCCACACACCACGAGACACATCAGGTCTTCTGTTTAGTCTAATTACATTGTAACTGTCATAGCATAACTCAAGGATGGCTTTCTAGGCTTGTTTTTATACACCCACTCACCTTTTTTTAAGTACAATTTTGTCTATTAATACTTTATTTGGGATTCATTTTAAATACCTAGCAATATGTCTAGCACTGAACAAAGGGTGTGTGTGTGTGTGTGTGTGTGTGTGTGTGTGTGTACGCATGAAAGGGAGTTCTACTGAGGCCATTCTTACAGAAAAACAACAAAAACTGAATAAACAGTTTAGGGTGTTGTGTCTGGCTGGACTGTACAAGCACTGTAGGTGCCCACACAAGAATTAGCAGTACAAATGACAGTGTGAATTATACTGCTGCCTTGCACTGGATTCTGGATCAGCCTGCTACCTCGTAGCTGAGCAGGCCACACACATTTTACAGTTTATATTTATTTACTTGAAGTAAAAGGAGTGTGAAGTGAGTGTGAAGACGTCCAGCCTGGGTTACCCAGGGTTATCCTGTTAACACAGAAACCCTCCCCCAGTAACTTTTTTGTTGACCTTGCAGGCTTTCTTGTTTTGAGAGTTACACTCAGACTTTTACCCTTGGGTAGGATTAAGTGAACCAAGAAAGTACCATCTAGCATACTGGCCTATAGAATTTTTATTTATACAAACTTTGTACAGCATTGGTCTATTTTTACTGGTCTAAAGAGTTAATGTGTTTGTAAATAAACAGGACAAGATTATTCTGTGTCTGTGGTTTTTTTTTTTTCTTGAATGACATTTCTATAGTGAGTCTTCAAATTGCAACATAAAAGGCAATCCACTGTCTTAAGTGTTAGACTACTGACTTAAGTCCTGTACAAGCAGGGTTCGAATTACGGGGGGGATTGGGGGGGTCAGACCCCCCCCGTTTAAGGCATCAACCCCCCTAAAGGGGCAAAACCAATAATTTGTGGGGGGGGGGTCAAAACATTTAAATGTACTTCTCACATATAATGTTAAATACTACAAAAAAATGCAGTGTCTATGGCAGGAAGAATATTCTGATACGATTTCAAGCACCCCTAAAGTGGATCATACCATTCCGTGTTAATAGCCATTCGCGTTTGCCTGCCTGACTCATTATCGGTCAGGTGATGTAATGGATTTATCATTTACGTGCTGTAGACATTACAGTAAGAAAGCAAGACACTGTAAGGATGGTAAGACTTCAGTTTACTGAAGCACGCGCTTGCGCTGTACTGGTTTTCATTTACACCCTGAAAAAAACTTGACCCCCCCAATTATCATTGTATAATTCGCACCCTGTGCACTACAGGGCACTACTTTCTAAGCCCTTTCTTAAGCCTGGACCTCTAGCCACACTAGACTTGATGTGAAACCTTTGTCGTACTTGCATACATGATAATGTTTCAGCAGAAACAGCAAGACTCTCATTTAGCACCGCGATAGATGAGTTCGGCCATGCCGTCTCTGATACCGCGGATGTACTCCAGCATGGCGCAGTGCACCCGGTGCTCGTACAGGCCCGAGCGGCGCACGTGCCGCAGGAAGTTTGGCGCCCCGGGGAAGATGACGTTGTCGGCGAGGACGACGGAGCCTTGACCCAGCAGCCCGCTGCCCTCCAGCAACTGCAGGTCGGGCAGGTAGCACCGCTTCCAGTGGTCCATGAAGACGAAGTCGAGACGCTCCACTCCGTAGTCCTCGCGCATGCGCGGGATCACCTCGTCCGACGGACGCACGATCAGCTCCACCTGCGGGTGGGACGAGGGGGAGAGAGAGAGAGAGAGCATGCACTGAGATGGTGGGTGGGTGGAGGTCAGGGGGGTCACGACCCTAAGAAGCTCTCTCACCGTGTCCTCGTCGTATCCTGCTAAGCGCACGATCTTCTCCGCCACCTCCGCGTTGCGCTGGTCCATCTCCACCGAGTAGAGGCGCGCACCGAGTGGCAGGGAGCGGGCGATGCGCACGGCGCTGTAGCCGCAGTGTGTGCCCAGCTCCAGCACCGTCAGAGGCTGGTGTTCCTTCAGCAGCCGGTCTAGGATTATACCTGCACAGGCGACACCAGCTACGGTCTCTGGGCACCACAGGCGACATCATCTCGACATGAATGTACAATGTACAATGCACAGTGTCAAGGTTGTGTAGTGAGAAAGTGCAGAAAGAAAAATCGCAAGATTTTGTCCAACATATTTGGATGTGGACAGCAGGTATAAGTAATGAAACTGCTGATCTGAAGTAAAGTGAGGACTTTTAACATATTGCATCTGAAATGTTAGGCGGGTGGTAGCCTTCACTGTTATCTCTAATCGTTTCATAATGTTATTCATATAAAATAACAGTTGGTTGGCTACTACTGCCACCTACTGGCCAAAGGCCAAGTTTATATTTCAACGTAAATAAAACATGATTAAAATAGCTGTGTTCACCTATGTCCAACTACAATTATTATAACAACGTAAGCGTTATTTCTACTTTTTGGTTTGGATTGTTATTTCGTTTCTTTCTTTTTTTGTTTCAAAATTCCCACAACATAAATGCTGATCTAATGTTCCTGTCTCATATCTTAATTAATACTGTTGTAGAGAGAATCACGTACTTCCTGACACCACGTGTGTGTTCTTACCTTTTTTAGGACCAATGTGGCTAATAAACTCCACTTTGGTGCACCAGTCGTCGAAGGTTTCGAGGATGCTGTCAGGATCGCCCGCGATGGCGTGGGTGAGGACGTACTGGTACACTCGCTCCTCTCTGCTCATGCCCGTTACGAGGTCCTGCACCCAGCGTAACAGCACGGCCCGGTAGAACAGTACAAAGTAATGCCGGTACCGGATGAGCAGCGTGAGCAGGAGGGGCAGGAAGGCCAGCGCGATGGCCGCGGACACCATGTCTGCGGGTCCACAAACGGGTCCACAACATTTAAACACATCGCGAAGACTCAAAAGCGCGCGGGGAATGTTTTAATAGTTTGCCTAAATGTCTTAAATGTTTTCATACAGCCTCACTAAATAAGGTTTATTTAATGCAATCCAAATAGCATAAACCCAGACACATGGCAATGCAGAAAACCTGCCGACATTGACAGCATGCTACGCAACATCGGGATAATTTCTTTGTATAAACAAACTAACCGAATGAAAACATGGAAGCTGCCACACGTGTTACAGAACCAGAGTAACAAAAAAACTGTAAAACCAAGAATTAATTAAGTCCCATACACTGTGCTCAGGTCAGTCACCTGCTCACCGAACATGTAGAATATTAATACTATTAACATTATTACTTATTCCCTGCTGAGTAACATTTAATATGTGCTGAGATCAGTAAGTTGTACAACGCTCAGTGAAAGCAGTCTGCATCAGAACTGTCATCAGTCAATGAACGTTCACTAGGGAAAATAACACCTGTAACAATAATTGCACAAACCCAGAGAAGAGTCAGGTGAGAGCTGTCTTCTGAACAGCTGTCTTCTGAACAATCCATAGGAAAAAAGCAATACTGTAGAATGTTAGAACTGAACTTAGATCAGTTGTGATGTACACAGCATTGCATTTGATCTACCTCGTTGTTCATGTACCCAAAATAACCCGCCTCACCTGTGAATGTCCTTCCACTCAAAATATGACAAGAATGGATGCTTTGAAGGATGGAGTTGAAAAACAGAAAGGATAAAGGAAAGACCCAAATAAGTAGACTTTCTTTCTGTGTGCGTGTGGGGAGAGGGAGACCGGTCAGGTCACGGCCAATCAGGTTCATGCTTTGAATTATTGATCGGTGCTCCTCTTACACACAGTGCAATATGGAAATGGACCCTTACAACAGAAGGCGCACCCAAACATATCTCCACCCAAACACATCTCCACCCAAACACGTCTCCACCTTTACCTCGGCTTCACTGCTTTAATTGGTTCCTTTTCATTTTGTGTCCACCTGCTTTCTAACCCTTGCTCAAGTGGGGACTGAACTGCCTATGAGTTGTGTTCACCTTTCTTCTGGCCTTTAAAATGGTCGAAAAAGCAAATGGTGTTCACAGCAACAGGGGGTGAACCTGGGATTGGGTTACGTTTTCTTTGGTCTTCCTTTTGTTTTGGATCATAACTTTATGTTCTCACTTTCAGGACAAGAAAGAGCTGAAACAATATTATATGAATTAATGCAGCCATCGCAAGGTTTATGACAGCAATACAAAAATACGTTTAAAAAAAGATGTAAAAAATATTTAAAAAATATGAACCATATAGGCCTACATTAATGCATGCTTTCCTCAATACAATTTTGAATAATCATCTAACATGACATTTAAATTTAAATGTTTTAGATACTTTTGAAATATGTACAAAGATTTGAACAAAATATTTCCATCACATCCATGACAAGACAAATAAATTAATTCCTGTAAGTTTTCTTTAAAAACGAAACTTCTAATAAAATACACATAAGAATATATTCTTATAGTATACATTTACAAGTTTCTAATAACTCCGTTGTTATTTATTTCTTAAAGCTCATCTAATGACTTAGATTTTGTTTTTGTATAATTAACAAGTTATTCAATTATTTAACGTGTTATTAGAGTATCAGGAATGTTTTATGCCAGAATGCATTATAGTGTGTAAAAACATTTTACCCAAAAAAGCAAACTATATAGGTTCGCTAGTTATACTCAGCACTGACAGTAACATCAACACTGCTGTCTGGTCAGTTTCCTAATAAACTTCCTCAGCTCTTTCTCGGTGCCAGACCACTTGATGAGCCTGGTGAGAACCATGCGTCCCTCCAGCATGTGTCCCAGACCCAGCAAGGACCCCGCCGGCTGCCCCTCTAGTGCCTGACAGGAACAGTTTGCCGCTTCCGGCAGCCACAGTTCACGTTGCTGCATGGCAGCCTGTTGATCGTGTTCTTCGCCCTTCCAGCGGAGAACACGACTCCGACCGTGAGGTACCAGGCGCAGATCCGTTCCCTCCAGAGAAGACGAGCCGATCTGAAGCCTGAAAGCTAAACGGGAAGCGAGAGTTTAGGAAAATAAAATCGAAACCAGTAAGTGAGAGCAAGCCCCTAGAACAAGGGTATCAGGATCCAGTAACCGCCGGGCTACCCGTAGTGTCACATTTCAGTACACACAAAACTACTGGATTCTGCTTCGGAGATGTAGAACTAATACCCAAATGTCAATAAGACCCATTTATGTGAAGCAGCAGAACCAGTCTCAGATCACCGACATCACTTACCAAACTGACTGGTGCAGAAGTCCTTCTGGATGGCGCTCTCTCCCTCAGATGATGTGCTGCACGCGTCACACAGCACCACCGTCCCTGTCAATGACCCAAACCTTAGAAACTCACTGTGCATCACTGACTTTGTGTCCTGTGTGTTTGTGCATACATGTGCATATACATTTTATACAGTATATAAATTTATGTTCCATGAATGGCAATTCCACTAAGAGAACAGAACTATTTAAAATTAAACATCCATAATCAGCAGAAACCTTTGGCCGTATCAGTAATATCTACGGGGCTCGTCTCTCCGGCTCCAGGGATGCAGAGCTGCGCTCCGACGGGGAACCGGCTGCAGTTAAACGTGTCTGGCCACGGGAACCCGAATGCGCTCATCACCGGGAGGCACCCGTCCCGCACGCTCTCGCACAGGGTTCGGCACGGAGGCACGGGTGCCGTGAGCTCTGGTAAACACACGGGGGCGAAGAGAGAACAGAGAAACTTTCTGGTGTCGCGGTGGCACCGCTTGTTAACCAAGGGCATCCATGCGCCCGCCTGCTGCTGCGCCTCCTTCGCGCTGTCGTGGCCGAGAAGGTTCGGCAGCCTCATGTCCTTGTACCCGATCCCGTGACACAAGTTCATCGTGTTCGGCACGGGCTTGCAAACGGATCGCACGCTACCAAATTCCGTTGAAGTCACATAGTCCGAAACGACCTTCGCCACCAAATCGTCTAACTTAACATCATCTGCGTTGAGAGCGACGAAATTCGACAACAGCAGAAGAACCATGCATGCACTCGCCGTCCTGGAGCGCACTGAGTCGCTTGACGTTTTGGACTGGATCCGCTTCATGTCTACGCCTCGATGTACCAAACACATCCAGACACAGAGCTCTTCAGCTCCAACAAACACATCCAGACACCGGCCTAATGAGAAGCCACACCTGGCGTCACCACATCCTGTCAAACTGGTCCTCACATCAAATGCATGTAATTTTGCCGACTTTATTGGGGGGGCCATAAACTCCTCTATTATTACAGTTCGAAGGCGTCAGTTGGTTTATTTCCCTTCGTTTTCATTGAGAAGATTGCACTTAGCATACTTAATAGTCTATTTTATAGTTCCTGTTTTTTTTTCTTTTTAGATAATTGTGCTTTATGGCTGTTTTTAGTTAATTTGTCAGTGTTGGAATTCTTTTGTTCTATTTTCTAGCCTTTTTTGTGCTGGTTGGTATAGGCCTAAACATGTTTCTGGCAGTAAGGTCACACCTAAAAACCATTCTGACACTGATGCTACACTCAACCTGAAAGTAATATTAAGGAATGTCACTGGCATGTTGATCTTGGATTTGTCTCTGTTATCTATATTATTATGTAGTAGATTAGCAGACATTTCTCTGTGGAATGCTTTGGAAGTGTCATTTCTTTGTAAAGTTCTCAGTTTCTTGTTGTGATGTTCTGTTATTAACATAAGGAAACATTGGGGACCTCTAGTGGTCAGAACTTGTTGCAGTAACATTCATTTGAGCCTTCAGTGTTCCCGTAGTTAGTTCGGGTTGTATGAAGGAACGAAACAGTCACAGTTCTTTCTCTGCATTATATGACCAGGAAAACATTTGCCTGTGAGTATTATTGTGTTTAGTTGTTGTATAACTTTATACTGAGATTACGTCTGACGTAAACCTTGGTTAAGGAACGAAAATAAGTTATATATTCCTTCAGTTAACTGTAAATGCTAACCGCTAGCATATATATGGATTTTTCCATAGACGTTAGCCTTTAAGCTAACAGTTCGGTTCCCATTAATGTACAGTGTTACACAATTGCACTAAGGAAACGAAGGTAACTAAGATATATTTTGTATGTCTGCTTTATAGTTTTACAGTGAGTCTTGAGTAAAGCTTTTGAAGAGAACTTCGGCATCCGGCTTTTCTTGAGAAACTGTTGTCTATCTGCCGAGCTAGTAGCCACACACACACAAGCAGGGGCAGAATAGTAAAAAGGCAACTCTTCCAACGGTCAACGCTCCTCCAACCTATGATTAGAAAACAGACACAAGCTATTATCATGACACAGAACAAAGAAGATGTGGATTTTGAGGATCTGGAAACGCGATCACAAGTATCCAGCTGCTCACGAACCAGCAAACTGTCTGTAGCTAGCTCCCTTGCCTTGAAAGCACGAGCTAAAGCTGAAGCTACGCGTGCAGAACTGGCCTTCGCCAAACAGGAGGCAGAGATGTTAAAGCAGCAAGCTATCATTCAAGCTAATTTGCATGAATTGAGAATGGAAAAGGCGGCCGCAGCCGCTCAGGCAGAAGCTGAAATACTAGAGGCAGCTGCTGAAGATTATGATCGAATGAGCCTACCTCGACAAAGAAAAATAATTCTGCCTCAAAACCCAGCCGAACCATATGGTGAAAACGCTGCAGCACAGATGTCCGTTCAACAGCCAGGTCTCCAGTCCTACCAGAGTGTAACAGCTGATTCATTAAACTTATTCACAACATCACTCCTTGATGCGAAGCCACCTATAACCTCACTTTCACCAGTGCGCCAGCCTATCATGGACAATGGTGTTCAGAGCTGCAGGAATCAAGGTGATATGCCATCAAGTGAGGTCAGTGACCATGAGTTTGTTGAGTTAGCTCCACATCACTTGTCCCAGGAACAAGCCACCTGGACTTCACAACAGCATACTAGCACTGCACAAAATAAACCATACATCAAAAGGGAATTAAACCACAATATTAACCATACCAGCAATGAATACAAACCTTCCCAGCCATATCAAACACATTATTTCCCCATGTACAATGCTAGCCCATCCTGTCCAACGGCAACAGCTGACCTAGGGAAGTACTTGATGCGACGTGAATTGATGAGTTCAGGCCTGCTGAAGTTTGATGATAAGCCAGAGAACTACTGGGCCTGGAAAGCGTCTTTTCTCAGCTCCACTGAAGATCTAAAGCTCTCTGCTAGAGAGCAACTTGATTTGCTGTGCAAATGGCTTGGGCCATCATCATGTGAGCAGGCTAAAAGAATCAGAGCAGTACACATTCATGATCCATCTTCAGGCCAAAGGATGTTATGGCAGAGACTGGAAGATGTTTATGGCTCACCAGAGGTGATTGAGGACGCCCTCCTCAAAAAGGTTGAAGATTTCCCTAAAATCTCAGTCAAGGATAATCATAAACTAAGGGAACTTGGAGACATTCTCATGGAGCTCGAAGCAGCTAAAGTGGATGGGCACTTACCTGGCCTCTCATACCTCAACACCTCCCGTGGGGTCAGTCCCATAGTCCAGAAACTCCCACACACCCTTCAAGAAAAGTGGATCACTGTAGGATCACGCTACAAAGAACTACACAGGGTTCCTTACCCACCGTTCTCAGTCTTCGTAAACTTCATCTGTGAACAAGCAAAAACACGCAATGACCCTAGCTTCGCCAGCATAACAGGATCATGGTGCGCGGCCAAAACAGAAAAGAGTAGCTTAACCAGTAACCAGATGAGAACGTCAGTGGTTGTGAGAAGGACTGAAGTCTCAGCTAGCAACAACGACAGGGGCGATG
This sequence comes from Brachyhypopomus gauderio, assembly GCF_052324685.1. Classification (NCBI taxonomy): domain Eukaryota; kingdom Metazoa; phylum Chordata; class Actinopteri; order Gymnotiformes; family Hypopomidae; genus Brachyhypopomus; species Brachyhypopomus gauderio. Next base: position 13,770,681 of record NC_135226.1, read on the forward strand.
CTGTGACAACCCAACCTGATGATAGTCCCGACAAGCAGTGCCCCTTACATAATAAGCCACATCCTCTGAGAAAGTGCCGCGGCTTCAGAAACAAAACATTGGATGAAAGGAAAGCATATCTGAAGGAAAAACACATCTGTTTCAGGTGCTGTGCATCAACTACCCACATGGCCAAGGACTGTGTCAAACTCGTGCAGTGTAAAGAGTGTAACAGTGATAGACATCTCTCAGCACTGCATCCAGGACCTGCCCCATGGAAGGCTGAGGCACGACAAATTAGTACAGACCATGGCGGGGAGCAGTCACAGGAAGGGGAAGCCACCCTATCAGTAAATCCCAGATGCACAAAAGTATGTGGCAGTGTTAACACCTCAAGGTCATGCTCCAAAATCTGTCTTGTGCTTGTGTATCCGGCAAGGCAGAGAGACAAAGCTATAAAGATCTATGCGGTTCTTGATGAACAGAGCAACAAGTCACTGGGCAGAACAGAGTTCTTTGAGCACTTCGACATTAAAGGAGAAGGATCAGCATACACTCTGAAAACATGCTCAGGGTCATTCAAGACTACAGGACGACGTGCCAGCAACTTCATTGTGGAATCGCTAGATGGCAACACACAAATCCCGCTGCCTGTCTTGATTGAGTGCGACATGCTGCCAGAAGACAGGTCTGAAATACCATCGCCAGAAGTAGCCAATCATCATCCTCATCTGGAGCATCTAGTGGACAAAATTCCAGCCGTAGATCCAGATGCGTCTATTCTGCTTCTTCTTGGAAGGGACGTGATCCAGGCACACAAGGTACGAGAACAGTGTAATGGCCCTCATAGTGCTCCGTTCGCCCAGCGGCTAGACCTTGGATGGGTGATCATCGGAGACGTGTGTCTAGGAAGAACTCACAGAACAAATAGTGTCAGTGCGTTCAAAACCAGTGTACTCGCCAGCGGACGCCACTCCTTTCTCAGCCCATGCACTAGTAGTCTAGTTGTAAAAGAGAAGGTAGAGAGCTTGGGCTGGAATGTGTTTCAAAAAACACAGCATGATGACAAGCTTGGCACGTCTATTGAAGATGCGCTTTTCCTCGACCTCATGGACAGAGACGTTTACATGGATGAAGCGAACTGTTGGGTAGCACCCCTGCCCTTCAAACCAAACAGACCGCGTCTACCCAACAACATACAACATGCCAACAATCGTCTCATGTCCCTGCGCCGCATGCTGGAAAAGAAACAAGGCATGAAGGAACACTTCTTCAAATTCATGCAAGCAATGTTCGATGCAGGCCAAGCAGAACCCGCTCCAGCACTGACATCACAACAAGAACGCTGGTACTTGCCGATCTTTGGTGTTTATCACCCACAGAAAAAAGACCAGATCCGCGTGGTGTTTGACTCCAGCGCCAAGTACGAAGGCCTTTCCCTCAACGATGTTCTTCTCCGGGGGCCTGACATGAACAATACCTTGCTGGGAGTCCTCATGCGCTTTCGCAAAGAGCCCATAGCCGTGACAGCGGATATACAACAGATGTTTTATTGTTTCATTGTCAAAGAAGAAGATCGAGATTTTCTGAGATTTTTGTGGTTTAAAGAGAATGACCCAAACAAGCAGATAATCGAGTACCGCATGAAAGTGCATGTCTTTGGAAATTCTCCATCCCCTGCGGTAGCCATATATGGCCTGAGGAAAGCAGCCTTGTTTGGGGAGAAAGAACATGGTGCTGAAGCTAAGCAATTTATCATGAGGAACTTCTATGTCGATGATGGGCTTTCCTCATTCCCCAGTGAAGGTGAAGCCATCTCGGTCCTGAAAAGTACAAAAGTAATGCTAGCAGAGTCAAGCATCAAATTACACAAAATAGCATCCAACAGCCGTGTTGTGATGGACGCATTTCCCCCTGAAGAGAGAGCCAAAAACCTAGTGGATTTGGAGTTAACTGTAGACCCCTTGCCACTACAACGGAGTCTAGGACTTACCTGGAACCTGCAGTCTGACACTTTCACCTTTCGCGTATCTAGAGAACAGAAGCCATTCACTAGAAGGGGAATCTTGTCTACTGTCAACGGACTTTATGATCCCCTGGGATATGTGTCACCCGTAACTATTCAAGGGAAAGCTTTGGTTAGAGAGCTGTCCACCGAAAATGCTGAATGGGATGATCCTCTACCAGCGTTAAAGGAAGAACAGTGGAAACTGTGGACTGACTCACTTTGCGAGCTTGAACAGCTTCAGATACATAGAACCTATGTGCCCATCTCTCTGTGCTCAGCAAAATATAGGGAGATTTGTGTCTTCTCTGATGCATCCACTATGGCCATATCAGCAGTGGCCTACCTCAAAGCAACAGACACAGAGGGAAACAGTCACGTTGGATTTCTCATGGGCAAGTCAAAACTGGCCCCGCATCCTCCACATACCATTCCTCGATTGGAACTTTGTGCTGCTGTCTTGGCCACTGAAATGGCAGAGTTGATCATTGATGAGCTGGACATAGACATCCACAAGATCACATTCTACACAGACAGTCGGATTGTTTTAGGCTACATCCACAACACAAGCAGAAGATTTTATGTATACGTAGCCAACAGAGTTGCCCGCATCAGGAGGTCCACAAGCCCTGAACAGTGGCAGTTTGTCAGCACAGAACACAACCCTGCAGACCATGGGACCCGCTCAGTGCCAGCGGCTGTGTTGAAGGACACCAGCTGGCTTAAAGGCCCAGCTTTCCTGTCCAGAGACACCTACTCACAACCAGAGGCATTTGATCTTATTGACCCTGATGCAGACAAAGATATACGCCCACAGCAGGTTACAGCTTTCACAGTCAAGGTCTCTGAAGGTGGGTTGGGGTCACACCGATTTGAGCGCTTCTCCAGTTGGAAGACACTCAGTAGGGCTTTAGCCAAGCTCATACACAAGGTGAGGTCCTGTCTAAAATGTTTAGATAGCAAGACGGATGCACTGACACAAGCAAAACTAATAATTATAAGAAATGCTCAACATGATGCATTTGCAGAAGAGTTTAAACATGTTTCCAGAGGTGATGTCCTTCCCAAGTCCAGTCCTCTGAGGAAGCTGAACCCCGTTGTGGATGCAGATGGTCTGCTGAGACTCGGAGGGCGCATCTCTTTGGCTGACATACCCTGGGAAGAGAAACACCCGATCATTGTCCCCAAGAAGCACCACATAGCTACCTTATTGGTAAGGCATTACCATGAACAGGTCGCACATCAAGGCAGGCATCTTACAGAAGGTGCTGTCCGTTCTGCTGGTCTGTGGCTCATTGGAGGCAAAAGACTGGTGTCAAACATCATACGTAAATGTGTGATTTGTAACAAGTTAAGAGGAAGAATGGAAGAACAGAATATGTCAAACCTACCTGCTGAACGACTCAATCCAGGTCCTCCATTCACAAATGTGGGTGTCGACGTATTTGGCCCCTGGATCATCAGTGCAAGACGAACTCGGGGTGGCATCGCAGAGAATAAACGTTGGGCGGTCATCTTCACCTGCCTTGTTTCAAGAGCTGTGCACATTGAAGTGCTTGAGTCTCTGTCATCCTCAAGCTTTGTAAGTGCACTGAGAAGATTCACAGCTGTCCGTGGTCCTGTTCATCTCTTCCGTTCTGACCGAGGAACAAATTTCGTTGGGGCATGCAAGGAGCTTAAAATAAACTCTGAAGACCCCAAACTAACAACTTATCTTCAAGACCGAGGCAGCACATGGACATTCAACCCTCCTCACTCCTCACACATGGGTGGAGTGTGGGAGCGGATGATAGGTGTCGCTCGTAGAATTCTAGATGCCCTGCTGCTTAAGACAAAAACACTTCACCTGACTCATGAGGTTCTGGTGACTCTCATGTCTGAAGTTATGGCCATCATGAATGCCAGACCTCTGGTTCCCGTCTCTTCCGATCCAGATATGCCCACTGTTCTGTCACCTGCAATGCTCTTGACACAGAAGATTGATCCAGTGTCGCCACCACCAGGAGAGTACAACCTCAAAGATCTCTACAGCAAGCAGTGGAAACAGGTCCAGGCTTTGGCTGATGCATTCTGGAAACGCTGGCGTCAAGAGTATCTGACATCACTTCAGCCAAGACGAAAGTGGCATGTGGACAAGCCAAACCTGTCAGAAGGGGATGTTGTGCTCCTAAAAGACACTCAAGTCAAGAGGAACGAGTGGCCTGTTGGAGTGGTGGTGAATGCCATTCCCAGCAAAGACTCCAAAGTCCGCAAAGTGGATATAAGGGTAGTCAGACAGGGTAATCAGAAGGTTTATTCTAGGCCTGTCTCCGAGGTTATTTTACTCATCAAAGGGGAATAGTGTTATAAAGCATTATAACAGGCGAGGAGTGTGATGTTCTGTTATTAACATAAGGAAACATTGGGGACCTCTAGTGGTCAGAACTTGTTGCAGTAACATTCATTTGAGCCTTCAGTGTTCCCGTAGTTAGTTCGGGTTGTATGAAGGAACGAAACAGTCACAGTTCTTTCTCTGCATTATATGACCAGGAAAACATTTGCCTGTGAGTATTATTGTGTTTAGTTGTTGTATAACTTTATACTGAGATTACGTCTGACGTAAACCTTGGTTAAGGAACGAAAATAAGTTATATATTCCTTCAGTTAACTGTAAATGCTAACCGCTAGCATATATATGGATTTTTCCATAGACGTTAGCCTTTAAGCTAACAGTTCGGTTCCCATTAATGTACAGTGTTACACAATTGCACTAAGGAAACGAAGGTAACTAAGATATATTTTGTATGTCTGCTTTATAGTTTTACAGTGAGTCTTGAGTAAAGCTTTTGAAGAGAACTTCGGCATCCGGCTTTTCTTGAGAAACTGTTGTCTATCTGCCGAGCTAGTAGCCACACACACACAAGCAGGGGCAGAATACTTGTAATAACAAATATATTGAAGAATTACAGATTTTGGTTTCCAGTAGGAATTTGGTCTGTGTTGGCAGTAATTTATGGATGGATATTGGTTAGGCAGATACCATATTTGTTTTATAAATGATTTTATGTTTATATCATTGTAACTGCAGAAGGGCTGCAGTGTTTCTTTACATTCTGTGAACAAAACAAGCCCTTCAAACTGTTATGAACTATCTTACCTAGTTTTCTGTTCTTTTTTGTTCTCATGATTTATGTATATAAACAAAGAACTGATACATGAATATTGTTAGATCTCAGTGTCTGGGATTCTGGTTCTCAGTGTCTGGGACTATGTTCGCTCTGCCATCTCTTTTTTTTTCCCAACAGCAATGATGCAATAACGTCAGTACCACTACCTCACTAATCTCCCTGCAACTTATTGTTCTAGAACGTTCCATCTAGCAGCAAAAAGCATCTGCAGAGTAATTTGCCATTTCAGTGTAATCTGACCTGCTGATATGTGGCTCTTGGTCCAGCCGCTGTATTTAGCATGCAATACTAACACTGGTTGGTTCTTTAATACTTTGTCAACAGCTCTAATTTCACATCATTCATCTTCTTTATGCATCTCTCCTTCCTGACATGTCTAATTCCACATCTAATACTTGCAGGGTTAAGCTGGTTACAGGGAGATGTGCAATCGTCCTTTAGATCACCTCTCATTCAGTGTTAACTGGCATTTTTCATGCATTCATCCATTTTTTTTTTGTTTACAGTTTTTTATTTACATTGGAACTAATGCAGTTATTTTGTAAGTGATCGTGCAGTAAGCATTGTCAGACCATTTCCAGTACTTTGATCCCAGTCATTATTTGAATCACATTTGGATCTCTTACAAACTGTAATGAAAGCAATAGCCTGCACAGATCAAATGAAATATGGCCTGTCCAGTGAGAGGAGAGGGGAGAGCTAAGGTTGTGTGAGCACGAGGTTGCGTGAGCACATTTAGACCTAGATGTCAAGTATTATTAGTAGTATGAAAATTACTTTTAAGGTGTGATGTAATTTAAAGAATACAGAAGACATGGGGAAAAAGCTTACATTTATTTCCAGCTCTGACCGTACCATATAAGCTCTGAGAGTGACTGACAGCCTAGGGTGTGAATTGTGTTGGCCATTAGGGAGGAATCCTTTTTTATGGTGGTGACTGTACGTAGGTTGCTTTGACAGCTCCAGAGGTGTTGAGAGGACCACTCTGTTTAATAACCGCGGATATACATCATGGCACATCTCATCCACCGAAAGCAGACACTTTAAAATGAAACCACTATGTTAAGGACCTATAACACTTTGAAGGAATTTCTCGGAACGCTACCAAGCTCACTGCAGGCTGCCGCACACGTTCCATACGCAACGCCCAGCTGCCACGGGGGACAGTCCAGCACTGATGTCCCGCAGCACCGTCGCTAGGTCAGAAGAAAGGCGTCTGGGCGTGTCTCCGAGCACGATACCATAACAAAGCCCGTGAGCACGCACCACCTGTTCACCGGAGTCACCCACTGACAGCAAAAGGAAACTCCTTCGCTATGGAGACAGGGCTCAGTGCCATGGCGACAGCTGAGGCATGCTGATTTAGGCTTAGGAAAATTCTCCGCTGATGACTTGCAAAAGTAAAGGATAATGTGGTTTTTACTATTACATTTAGAAAGGGCAGAGCTTTAAGACACTTCTCCTTGTCATCTAGCCTACACACGTCAAATATGAAGTAAAACTCGCTCAGTTCGTGTGAAATTTCACTACATCTCTGGCTCATTGTGGCTACGTCACATCCTGCAAAAGTTATGTCACTTCTGTTCCATTCTATTGATCACTTTCTTTATGCTTTTGTGATTAGCGTCTCCCTGGTAGAAAACGGTCTGGGACATTTTCCATGGTTGATTACTGTCAAGGCAGCATGTCTGCCAGGTCTTCCTGCCAGCGTCCTCCTGGGTCATGGTGGGATCACTCCAGGACATGCGGGCCAAGGGCTTAGCTCCACTGGTATGTGCTATGCATGTTAATTACCCAAGCAGAGAAAAGCTACACTTTTCAAAATGCTGTGGGTGTGTGTGTGTACGTGTGTGATCTGCTGTCTCTTAAAATACCTTGTGTGTGTGTGTGTGTTTGTGTGTGTGTGTGTGTGTGTGTGTGTGTGCCTGTATATGTGTATGAGTTGTTTGCACTCTTTAAACAAAACCTCACCTTACAGGGTCAAACAAAACTTCACCTTACAGGGTCAAACAAAACTTCACCTTACAGGGTCAAACAAACCTTCATGTCACAGGGTCAAAGACCAATGACCCTGCGGTGATGGAAACAGCAGCATCTGCTGAGGCAATGTTCTCTCTCTCTCTCTCTCTCTCTCTCTCTCTCTCCTCCAAGTTTGAAAATACTTTCAAAGCCTCTTTCAAAGCTCTAATCAGTAGCTGGAGCTACCAAGCCAGTTTCATTACTGCTGTATATATCAAGGCTTCTCATCACCACCAACAACAACAACACAGAAGACTCCTCCCACTAAAGGGTGTGTCTGTGCTGCTCTAATTCTGAGCCAATCCTGACTCTCCTTCAGTAATTACCAATTGAGCCTTAAGAGAGGAATCCAGTAAAGTCTATTTCTAGTGCTTATCTGGGTTAGCCGTGTGTGTGTGTGCGAGCGCGTGAGAGAGAGCCAAACTCTGCCAAAGCTTCTGGATCATTCCGCCCACTAGTTTGTTCCACAATCGTTTCCCCCTCAACATCATTATTAGAACTACAGCAATTTTTTTTAATCAGAAGGAATAAGAGACTCTGTGCTATTAATATTATATTAATTATTAATATAGAATATAAATATTCATGCATTTTCTGAGTAATTTGTTCTTCACGTTTATCCTTTCTTTTAGCTTCCAAACTAAGAGTTTGTCACTCTGGTCTGTTGCAGTACAACTATCCAGGTGAATGATGGGACATCAAATCCTAGACTGAGTTATCTCTTACTGGCCGCTGTTAGGAGCACCACACAGACTTGGACCCATGTTGTCAGAACTTCTTTGGTTCTTCATGGCATGGAATCCGTGTGACGATGGAAAGACTCTGGTACATGTAAACATGATTCCATTGTGTAATTGCTTCAGATGTGTTCGCTGCGACTCTCTCTCCCCCTTCCGAGTCTGAAAGGTGTCCTGTTGGATTCAGATCTGGTGACCGAGGAGACCACTGTGGTCCACTGAAGTCATTGTAGTAGTCATGGAACCAGATTGAGATGACTTAACTAAGCTTTATGACATGACGAACCATCATGCCTTATGTGGCCATTTTAATAGGGGTGAACTGTGGCCATATAAGTAAGTGGTATTCAAACGATGCTTAGTGGCATCTTGGGGCTAAACGTACGTTAAGAAAACATTCTCCACACCACTACTCCAGCAGCAGAAGCTGTTTACACAAAGCTGGGTCCATGGATTCATGAAGTTTAAACAAAATTCTGACTTCATCTGCAAACTGCAACAAAAAGAAATTATCAAAGATTTTTCCCCACTGTCACTAAGTCTGTAACCACTGAAGTCTCATATTCCAGGTCTTGGAGCTCACCCACCTCAGACTTCATCATGTTATGCAATTTGAGATGCTTGGTTGTTCCACCATGGTGTAAAGAGTGGTCATCATAGTTACCATCACCTTCCCGTCGGCTCAAACCAGTATGGAAACCACTGGAAATGTTGTGGGTAAACTCTGGAGACTGGACAACACTCCAGGAGATTGGTATGTTTTTTTTTTTTTTGTATAAACATTAACTGGAGCTCTTGACCCATGACCTATTCATTTATGCATTTGCACTGCTGCCACATGATTGGCTGACTGGATAATTACTCAAATGAGAAGGTCAAAAGGTGTTCCTAAAATAGTGGCTAGTGATTGTAAATATTTTATTACACATAAAGCTCAATGCTAATAGTGGTAGAATATATATTGCCAGTGTTGGGAACGTTACTTAAAAAAAGTAACTAGTTATAGTTACTCACTACTTGTTCAAAAAAGAAACTGAGTTAGTAACTGAATTACTCTATAATAAAAGTAACTAGTTACCAGGGAAAGTAACTATTTGCGTTACAGTAAAAAAAAAAGTTATATGCCAATGAATAAGGATTTTTTTTGAAAAAGCAGTTTTTACAGTCAGTTGAAATGAGTAGATCAGAAAGGTGTTTAACTTTTGATATTTATTGCACATCCATAGACCATCCAGGATAAAATCCTTTAAAATCCCAGATCTTTGTAAAAAATAAAAGCATAAGTAAACAGTTACACTATATAAAGTGCATTTACATCTATCAAATTAAACCTGAGACAACTGGTTTGTTCACAACAGAAGTAAACTTAACAATAAAACCTCTATTCTTAATTAAATAAATCAAATACCCAGTCTGGTAGACATTCAGGAACTTAAACATTATTTTCTTAAATAATGTTTGTATATATACCTTGAAAACGCTCATTTTTCCTCGGCTTGCTCCTGACTCGCCATTTCTGCCTTTTCTCCGTTTGTGTCGTGTCACTGGCGTGCTTCGGCGCGCGTGTAAAAACACTGGCTCTGATTGGCTATAACGCTGCCTTAGCCAATCGCTTACTGACTTGTTAAGTTAAACAGGTGTTCCACCGAGAACTGTGACCTATTGAGATCTGTTACTCCTCACTAGCCTGGGCAGCGGTCCGCTCGGATTACTGTTAGTATATCAATATATAGTAACGCACCGCTTTTAATGACCAGTAACGTCAACGGCGTTGTAACGACAGGAAAAGTAATTAATTATATTATCCCGTTACTGACAAAATGACGCCGTTACCTAACGGCGTTATTTTTAACGGCGTTATTCGCAACACTGTATATTGCATATGGCAATAAACAGAACTAGAACTGAGAGAAAAGGGTAACATCATAGCAGACTCTCCCCCTACAACAACGATGCAGTGTGAGGCGGCCTCCTTGACATTAACCTCAGTTTTTCCAGGAGCATCACTATATCTGGATCAGATGAATGAAGCACATACATCTTGTTTTGAATGACAACACTCTCCGGTCTTAGTCTGAGCATGTAAGAGTCAGCTAGGTTTAACTCAACTATCAAAACTGATCTCCTGATCTCCTCAAAACACTAAAATGCTATTCTGTACCTGGATAATCCTACATTCCTGTATATAATCAATATAGAACAGCTGTTTATCTGAGAGATGTCTGGTATTCCCGTTTCTTCCTCTCTGTCTGACTCTCTCTTCGTCTCTCCTTCTCTCTCTCTCTCTCTCTCTCTCACACACACACACACACACACACACACACACACATATTGTTCCAAATGTGCTTTATGGGACCTATCAAAACCACAATTGTCCCTGTGGAGATACTTTGTCAAATTTGTTCACAACATCTCTACCAGTGTATATATATATAGGTCCTATGAAGTGCATACCTTTGAACTAAACCTATGCTAAACACGAGTCAGTGCTGCAAGGTAATTTATGTCAAGCGGAAGAAGTGTAGACAATGATCTGAATGACACACGTCTCCTATATCCGAGAGTGGGTAGGGTCAGACTGATCCCAGAACAATGGGGTACCTGGTAAAAAATAACACAGCCATCTCCCGAAAACCTTCAGCAGTTGTTCAGAACAGATCTGTGCCACGTTGCACAAATAGGGGGTTCAACTGACCTTTGACCTCCCCACCCACTCCCACTCAAAAAAAGAACAGTGAAAACAAAACAAAAAAAGAAACAGCTGTCGCTTTTGCGCATGCTCTCACACACATACCAGTATTACTGTGGGTATAGAGACCTTAAAAATAAAACTACCAGAATTTGTATTATGAAACTGCCGTTTATTATAAAATATTAGACACAAAAACATAACTACTTTCAAAGTAAATTCAAGCAAAATATTGAAACCCAGCAAAAGGCAGGTCATTAATCATGTTAACTTTTACCATACGTGAGGTACGTGAAGGCATTTTAGTACTCATTGGTAATGTAGCCCTACAAATACATGCACACACACACACGCACACACACACAGACACACACGCGCACACACACGCACACACACACACACACACACACACACACACACACACACACACACACACACACACACACACACACACACACACAGACTCACAGACAGAGCTCTATTTCCCTGGACAGTGGTCTTATAACTGCACTGTGACATCACGGCACAGATGTGTCAAGGCCCACTCCACTCTGGGCGGTTGGCCCAACTACTTTAGGGAGAGTAAATTTGGGGGAGCACAGAGAAAGAGGAGAGGCAAGGCAGGACAGAGAGAAAGATCAAGAGGGGTTTGCCACCTCCAGCTACGGGTGTGTTACTGCTGATCATTGAGGCTGTGCAGGTGTGTTTTGAGCCTTAGGCAGGTAAGCAAACACCTGTACATGTGCCCTATGCTTCGCCATGATGCTGTCTTATAGGAAGTTCAGTCAGTATTCTGACATGCCTCAATCATCAGATACACAAATTTTTGTTTGTGCATGTATTTTACACAACTGACTTTTAAAGTGAATTTAATATACTGGAGGGTTATTACTGTCATATTTAATCTCCAAGTTTTTTTGCAACATACATATATTACTACTGATATTTTTAATATAATCAACGTAATACAGAGTGTAAGTTTATCTTAACTCTTAACAAATTAAGAAATTCAGTATTCAGTAGTATGCAACAATTACAGTGGGCCTTGAGAATTACTGTTTCTATTCAACTTAAAAGGCATAGATGGTGGCTGCGTATGTTTGCCCAGTCCCTTAACAACAGCAGTATTTAGTCGTGCAAGTTTATAAGGGTTTATGTAAGAAGTGACTGAAGCCAGTTAGCCGTCAGACTGGGAACTGTAGCAGCAGTTGAGCAGATGAGAGATGAGTATTTGAAACTCAAAGACAACAGGTGGATTTAAACCTGGACATGACTTCTAGAGCCTTTATGAAGCCAACATTTGTGTGTGTGTGTGTGTGTGTGTGTGTGTGTGTGTGTGTGTGTGTGTGTGTGTGTGTGTGTGTGTGTGTGTGTGTGTGTGTGTGTGTGTGTGTGAACACAGAAACATATCTTGCATTGAGAAAATAGCTCTTTAGGTCACAGACACACATTCCTTTTTAGTGCTTTAATTCAGAGCTGTTTCTAATTGGTTGTTTTGAACATTCCTCCGGTTTTCCACTAACAAGCCACGCCTTTCCTTTCCTCTCTCTTTATCTCTGCCAGAGTTGTGCACGTTGAACCAGAGGACTCTGCATCAAGAGCTTCATCTTCTATCTCCCTTGCTCCTGTAACCCTACCCGGTTTTAATTCTGCGCCCGTACTGTACACCTATCCTGTCTGTGAGAGATGGACCGATCTACGCAGGAGCTGTTTCTGAACTTTATGATCGTACTGATCACAGTTATGCTTATGTGGTTGCTCGTGAAAACCTACCAGGACTCGTGAACTGTTAACATCGTTCGCGACGTTCAATCGGAATGAAAGCATGTGTAACGTTACCCCTCCTGTCTCCAGTAGATGGCGCCAATTGGTTTGGAAACCGAGAAAACCTCTTCCTGGCTAGTAGAAAAGAAGAGATTGGAGCCCAGTAGTTGCCGTTTACATAGGCTATATGAAATATATAATGCAAAGATGGCTGTTTTCATTTGTATACTTCTCCACAACCTGTAAACCTTTTACACTTCCAAAGATTGCTTCAAATTAATTTAAGCCTCAACTTATCTGATATGTAAACATTTAGGCTTACATGTAGTTGAATAAAACAGTTTTAAATTTATGACGTGTGAGTTTTTTTGTGTTTTCTGGTATTATTTAAAATAATATTATTTACAATTATATCTCTACTTAAAACAGATTAATGTGGATTCTAAGAATGATTTGACTTTCTAGTCAGCCACAGAAGCAAGGCTGCAAGAAGTGTTAAAACAATAACTTAAAATGTTTGTTTAAAATTAGTCTCACTTTCATTTGGGTCAGCTTTTTCAGGTAAACCTCTGATTGTAAACATGGTTCTAGAATGATCTATATGGAAGGGCAAGAGTGAAGTTCAGGATGATGCAACACATGTCATCAAACACTCCGGTGTAAAATTACAGTAGGTGAAATCAACCAAACAGCTCTGTGATTGCTGATTTGAGAATGTTTCAGTGGTTGTAAACACCTAGGCATGAAACAAGCAAAATAACTTGAGCTTATCATTTATTGCAGGGATGTCGAAACTTAAAAAATGGACATTACATTGTGGGTTTTGCAGTGATATTTGCAGATTTAACTGTTGGTACACACACTCAGATGCACACACACAATTGGCATACACACACACACACACACGCACACACACATATATGCAGTAAACACAGTCTGTGTTGGGACTCCATAAGTAGCTTTGGGAAGCAAAATGATTGAATCAGGCAATGCAAGAGTCAGATATGTAAATCAATCACCTTAGGCTTCCATCAGATGTCTAGTCATATCTGATTTCTGTGTAAATAGCAGGAAATCTCACTGAACCTTTTTCAGGTCCATCTCACAGTGTTTCATATATTTAACAAGTCAAATCAAGCAGATAAGCAGTTAGGTAAGGGGACATAGAAACTGCTGCTCAGATTCACCTTAAACCTTCTCCCCACAGATGGATCCACTTTGTAGAAGCTCATCCAAAATGTGAATCCAACATAAAAGATCATTACAGCCATGATTACTATCAAATAGATTCTCACCCATGGTTGGATTTAAAGATTTTGAAAACATTGCTTACAAATGTGTGTTTTTATTTCTTTAGTGTTATTCAAATAGCAAAAAAGGCGTGGAGATACTATGTGCACTGAACACCTGCTACCACTAGATGGTGCAATGGCAAACTGGAACATGGGCAGTATTTGAAGGGCTTTGGTTACTCAGGTCCTGCAGGCGCGCGAAAATGAAAAAGCAAGTCCACACATTAGTTACAAACGACACTTCAAAGCACAGGTCTGAGGAATGGTTTCAGTGAAAGAGTTCGTTTGAAAATGTGCTAGAGTATGATGCTACTTAATCAACAATCAGGTAAAGAGTCTTCACTGATAATGAGAAAGCAACCCATTTAAACTTTTCTGAGCTTGTTTCTGATGTCCTCTTGCAAAAAACAATTTCTGGGAGGTGGAAGACCCTGCCCCCTGACCTTTTCAGCCCATTCCCTCAATGTCTTCTCTTCTCTCTGTGTGTGTTTCTTCTCACTCTCAAAAAAAAATATTTTTGGGATACTCTATAATTTGTGGGTGTCAAGATGTCCCTATTAAAAGAGAGTCCTGGAACATTCTGGAAAGGTTGGGTGTTTGCTATTGTAATATGCATTATTAGTGCCTCTTTATTATAGACACCTCTTTCATGAGTAGAACTTCCTGCATGGAAATTAAACATGTGATACCAGGGCACAACATAAAATGAGATGAGCAAGTTTTCTTAGTTCCAGTGGGATTAGTCCCACATTAGAATGGAAAAATTTATTTGAACAACTTTGCATGAGTTGTGGTCATTGGTGCCAGGCTAGCCAGGGTCAGTATTTCAAAGACTGCCAAAGTTGTGGGGTTGTGGGGTTTTCTTGTGTGGAGAGATTACTGATAATGGTGTGACCAAGAACAGTCAGCAAAATGCAATCCTGTGGACATTAACAATTTATCAACTTAAGGGGTAAAACATTGTTCTGGCGAACAGGATGTATAGTAAAGCAAATTGAAGCTGAATACCTTGCTGGTGCTCCACCTAATGCGGCTGAACACACAACTCATCGTTCCTTAGTGTGGATGAGTTATAACAGCAGAGGAGAAGCTTCAGGGCCATTTCTGTCTATTGGTCACAGAAAGGCAAGACTGCCGTGGGCAAAAGAGAGCCAAGATCGGATGAGTGCGCATTGGAAAAACATTGCCTGGTCAGACGGATGCAGATATCTGAGGAGCCATGCTGACGGGACACTCAGAAGAATTTGGCACAAGCAGACCTTCCTGTCAAACATCAACAGTTCAGGCTGGTGGAGGTGGAGTAATGGTGTGGGGAATGTTTTCTTGGCAGACCCCTGTGTCCCCTGATACCTGTGCATGGACATTTGGACAGCAGGGCTTACCTAAGCATTGTGGTTGAGGGTAAGCAAGTTCTCCCGTTCATGACAGCTGTTTAGCCTGTGGCAGAGGTACACTGAGCAGGAGACTGCACCAGGCCACAAGGGTCGTGTAGTTATGGACTCGTTCCAGGAATATGACAGTGAGTTGTCCAATCTTCCTTGGACTTATCTTAATTCTATAGAGCATCTCTGGGACAGGGCAGTATGGACTGCATAGAGCGTGTCAGTAACTTCTTACTTTGTGGCAGGGTGTGAAAAGCTGTCTTGTCCACATGGGCCAAGATTCCTGCAGAATGATTCTAACACCTAGTGGAATCTGTGTCATGACGAATCGAGGTTCTGAAGGCTACGGGATCCGACTAGATGGGTCGCTAAAGTGTCCATTCAGTGTATCTTATGTCTGAATATGTTTATAATTGTTATTATATTTTAGCACTTTTATTGTTGAAGGTTTTTTTATTTTTGGTCTATTTCTGTGTTTCATACTTTTCATTGGTTTGCATTGATATAGCTGGTTTTTCTTTTTGCTGATGTGATAACTAAATAGTTTCTCAATGTGTATGTGTGTTTACTATTTGCATATAATTCTGTTTCTCCAGATAGCCTATGTTGTTGATGTGTATATGTGTGTATGAGTGTGTGTGTGTGTGTGTGTGTGTGTGTGTGTGTGTGTGTGTGTGTGTGTGTGTGTGTGTGTGTGTGTGTGTGTGTGTGCATATTATATTGATCTGTACTGATTAAAGCTGAGCTCTTCAGCTTAAGTACGAGTGTGCATCTACATTGATGTGGCTTTAAGTTTGTGTGCAAACACATGCATGGCTCTTTCTATTAATCTCTCTAGCAGTTCAGTATGTGTGTGCACATGTGTCTATTGAACACACACTTACTGAACAGTGAACAAATGTTCATGGTGCTGTTGCAGGCTCCGACCTCCAGGGGTCCCTGTAGTTGTTAAAGCTGAGCACCTTGCAGTGGAACTCGGTGAGCGGCCGTGGCATAGGTGCCACCTCTGCCCACTCAGAGCGCCCACTGTGGTACACCTGCACCTCGTCCGTGACCTCGTCGGGCGAGTAGTCCCCCCCCAGGATGTAGATCTTATCTCGCACCCCTATTGCTCCGGCGTTGAATCCAGCGCACTCGAACGAGCCCTCCCCCTTCCACACACACGTGTCTGGACAGAAACTGTACACCTTGTACGTGGACAGGTCACAGAGGTACAGCGTCTCGCTAACAGCAACGGCCTTAACCAGGGTGGCGTGGAAGAACTGGCCAAACTCTGCCACAAGGTGGCACCACTGGTCGGCCGCGGTGTCGTAGCGGAAGAAGCAGTCGAGCGACGGGTTGAAGGCCTCAGAGACCTCCAGCTCTGAGCCCAGTGCGTAAACCACGCTGCCACAGGCGGCCGCCTCTGGGAAGTAGATGCGGCGTGGAAGCGGACTGACAGACACCCAGGAGCGCCTCAGCGGGTCGTAGTACTCCACGTCCCGCAGGCTGCGCGTGTCCCGTGTCCCGCGCGCCTTCCCGCCCACGACATACACGCGCTGCACCGCGGTGACGGAGGCGTGCATGGTTCGCGCCCGCCCCATGGGCGGAGCCGGAGCGAGGACACCCGTCACGAGACAGTAGCACCACGCCTCGTCCGTGGCGTCGTGCTGAGCCTCGGCGATGTGCAAGCGCACCGCGCGGCAACAGCTGCCACGGCAACCGCCGGTGACGAACAGCTTCTCACCGAAGGCGGCCAGGGAGGAACCGGGGAGGTCGGCGAGCCGGGAGGCTTCTCGGGGCAACTCACGCCAGCGGTCAGCCGCCACGTCGTAGCAGAAGGCGTGGCGCGTCGCACCGCTCTCCTCCGTCTTGTGCACGTATATGTAGCTGGCCGCAGTGGACGGACGGGCGTCCGTGGAGACGCCCGGGAACTCCGTGGCGCGCGCCAGTGCGCCCGCCAACATGCCCGTACACTCGCTGTGTTCCAGCAACAGCTCCTCGGAGTGGCCCAGCTCCTCCAGGCGGGCGGGGGGGAGGTGGTGCAGGCGTACGTGTTGGAGGAGCCCCGGGAGCTTGTGTCGACGAGTCTCCGGGTCGTGCTGAATCCAGCGGAGCAGGGCGCGCAGTACGCTCTCCTCGTCTGGAACCCCGAGGGAGTCCGAGGGCAGGCAGCGCTCCAGAACCCCTGCGGGCATCTCCAGGAAGTCTGGGCTGGAGGACAGCGTGTGGAAGTTTGCCGTCACGAATTCGGTGGCTTGAGACAGGAGGCGTGGTGAGCCGTAGCCCTGGCCGACAGCCAGCAGGTGAAGGCAGTTGGAAAGATCAAGGGTCTGGATCAGGAAATCACTGCATGCACGAGAGAGCAAACCCACCTGCAAATAAATATTAACAACATTACAATATTATATATAAGTCCAAATCAATAACCTTCATGTTACTGCTTCACTTCCAAGTCTCACCTGCAGAAAGGAAGCCATTTGGAAGAGCATATCTACGTTTTCCTCCATGATCTCAATCTCGCCCAAATACGCGAAGTCGAGGAAGGCACGTACGGCGCGTGGGGGCAGATTGCTCAGGGTGACCGTACCGTCGTCACGCTCTCGCATGTCCACCTCGAACATGGCTCTACAACGGATGCGCAAGAAGATGAAATGTGGCAAAAAAAACCCTGAAAAAATCGTGGATTGTCAATCACGAATTTTAAACAGAATCTGCAGTGCTGCCTCGGCAGATATTAGCTAATATCAGTGTCTCGCCTGAAGAAGTCGCTGGAGGCGGCGAGGACGCAACGATGACACGGTAATGTCTCGTTCTCAACGCGGATGCTGAAGTCGAACAGCACGCCCCTGTCACGGAATCCGCGGAGCACGCTCAGTATCTGCTGTCCGTGGGTTTCAGACACCAACACCATGGCCCGGCGCACCGGGACGCCGTTACACACCGTTCCGCAACCGGCAGACGCAACTTTTTCCATCACTAGCGCAAAAGGAAAGAGTGAAAGAGACCGTGAGAACTCGTGAGACCGAGAGAGAGAGAGAGATGAGAGAGAGAGAGAGAGAGAGAGAGGGGAAGAGAACGCCAGAAAGTGAGAAAAGAAGTGCTTTATGTTCATTATTAAATCCCTCGGTGCACGTGTGCCAGGTTTGTTCAGCACCGAACTCTGAGATCAATTTTATTCAAAAGACGTTAGTTCAGCTCCCCAAAGACTAAATCCCATTTCAAATACACCATTTGATCAAACATGTCCTTCATGAGATGGCTATTCACTCAGAAGTTGATTCAAACCAATTCAGTGAACTGCCTATCAATGTTTAAATCCATCACGAGAACATTTTCGTATCGTTATCCTAAATGTGTCGTTCGTTCGTCATAAAGTTAATTCGTATGTCGCTCATACAAGAACGCCCGTTCATAAGAATTATGAATGAGCATGTTTGACGCCCGGAACAAAACACCCGAACAAGAACACGGGATAGTACAGCGGGTAATGGGGATATAGCCTCGGAAATATAAGATGATTTTGGTGTCTACATTTTATTCTGCCATTGTAGTGATTCATAATACTGATTCATAATAATTTTGGTATTACTTTTTTTGGTGTATCGTTTAATCCCCCCTCGCCTCAAAAAAGAGGAATTTTCATCTTCTATCGCGTGTAACGACGCGAGTGTGTGTGTGTGTGTGTGTGTGTGAACAGAAAGATCGCAAGCATAAATATAAACACGGACGTAATTTTGGGGGGGGGGACGGGGGGGACATGTCCCCCCCACTTTTTCAAAAGCCGGCTTTGGTCCCCCCCAGTTTTTACGGTTAAAACCAAATATTTAAATAGCGACGAATCTATGTCCCCCCCACTTTTGAAATCAAAATTACGTCCATGAATATAAAGTTAACTTCTGATTTATACTGGTGAACGTTAATTCTCTCATATTGGATACTGGAATATAGAATATGGAATAAAACCAGAACATGCCATTTTTAATCATGGAATAATTATTTATTTACAAAACGCTCAAAACATGCAGAAAGGGAGGTGGATGCGTAATAAAAAGACACAAACGAAGAGCGTAACACAGTTCTGAAATGCAAAATTAAACAAACAGGAACAGAAATAAACACATACGCCCAAATCCAACAATAAACAACACATTTAACACATTTTGAATTTGAAACAATACGAAAGGCGTCCTGGTAATGCTCCACAAAATGTTGTAATAACGTAAGATTATTAGCAATTAGCTACATTTGCGGTAATAAGATGAAGAATGACAGGAATTTATCATTTTAAATAGTTGATGTAATAGACATTGTGTCTGCTGTCATAAAAGAAGTTATACAGCAAAAAACCTGAAAAGCGCAAAATTTGAACAGAATTATAAAATCTTAATTCAACCAGTTTTACTGATAGTTCACAGCATGCTGACCTTGTCAATTCAATGGGTTTATACTGTAATTGTTTCTCTCTTTTAAAATGCCCTTTAATTATTTTGATAGTTTTGAAAAGAGAAGTTGTTTTGATAAAGTTCTAATCTTTATCAAGCCTGATGAAAGCATAGGCTAGTTATTGTAAGCTTAATGATTGTTTGAAGCTGTTTGAACACTTAAATGCAAACAATTCAAGCTTTAAATAATACAACATTATGAGTAGGCTACATTAATAGATTTTATATTCTGCTTGACAGAAAGACGGACGTCGTTGAAGAAACGGGCAAACTCCTACGCCCCTGGTCAGGAAGTGTAATTCATAAAAACGCCATTACCTTGCATGTTTTCAGAAATGTAAACGAAAAATATCACTATAACAACAGTTACAGCCAATTTAGCTCAAAGAATTAACAGAGTCAAGGAACGGAACATAAGTGTGTGACGAGTTGTTCACGCCTTGTCACGATGGATGAGGCCGTCGTCAGGCCTCGCGTGCCTATAGGCATAATCATGAGGACAAAAAGGGCAACACCTACGCCATAACGCGTTACCTTTTAATCTGGATTACTGTACAGAACCACACGACACAAACATTGACATGTCTTACTTGAACTAGGACCGGGAGTGAAAAAGAAAAATAAGAGAAACAATGAAAAACAAAATAAAACACACAAGTCTCTACGAGCGGAAAACTAACGGGTTGGCCGTGCCACCGTAATTCCCCACCACGTGTGGTCTACAAATGTCCTCTTAAATCGCTCGCAAGAGCAGTTCAAACACCGTTGTGTTCATGAGTGGTTCTTACATGAGGCCTAATGTTATCTGACATGGGAAACTACCATTCTTAAGAAATCTTGAACATAATATTGAAATCGCCAACTCAGTATGCACGAATAATGAGCCTACCTGAGATTCGTAAACCGTGATCAACGGTCCAGAAGTGGTACCGAGTCCCGCTTCCAAAGCCGCATACCCGGAACAGACCGTCGTGCAGAACACGAGAGATCACTCAACACCAGCAAAAGCATTGCACTAAAAGTGAAAAGCACGATTAGACGCAGGTGTTATGGTACATATTTGCATCGGCGCAGATGGAAATTCTGAAGTGAGGGGGACCAAGCTGTACAATATATACGTTTATGCTTGTAGATGCTAGATTTCGGATGGGGTCAATATAAATCTGGAGGGGACATGTCCCCCCCCCCGTCCCCAGTGCCATCTGCGCCCCTGCATATTTGATACGCCATTTAACTATAACTCACTGTTAAAATTTCCTTGTGGTATTGCATGTTAACTACTGGCATGCCTTTTTTCTTTTTACAGAGAGAGATGGGTTTTATAACGTACGATTATATACTAACGATTTTTTTCTTATCAAAGAATTTATATCTGAAAGTAAATGAGACTAAAACGTCACATATTCTGCTTACATACCGCTCGAGCACCATGGACAGCGGTCGCACCACCCTCTCGAAAATCTGCCGGAAGAGCTGTGACGACACTCCTTGACCAAGCTGCCGCACGAGGAAATGATGTAATACGTAACTTGGCTAAGGCGTATGCCTACATAGACAATATTATGAAAGAAAATCTGTCTCATCGGTTTTTGAATTTGAATATGAAGCACTGAATTTTTTACCGACGTAACAGGCGACCGCCATATTGGATGGGTCTCCCCTGCGCTCCAAGTACATTTATTTGCACTGAGAAAGGAGTATAATACAGGGTTGCCAACTCTCACGCATTGAGCGTGAGACACATGCATTTGACCGCTTTCACACGCTCTCACGCCACACTCACGCCGAAAAAAAAATCTAGTTTATTTTAGAGGTGTCAATTCCAGGTTCAGAGATTAAAAGTCCTCACCAGGATTTTGCTCAGGCGTCCTGGATTGTGTTGATTCCACTAATTTTACCTGGATTGCTAATTAGAAAATCTAGCAAGCTTGAGCAAAATCCTGGTGAGGACTTTTAATTTCTGAACCTGGAATTGACACCACTAGTTTATTTACCTCTGATCCACATCTATGATTCAATGAGTTACTAGTTCGCTCTGGCGCCAAACACCGGCGATATAACACTTAATTTTTGTTCATTTTACGTTCGCCACGCCCCCCCCCCCCCCCCCCTCAACAATTTACACTCGCCACCTCCTCCAGGTTCAAATCTCACTCCAAGCGATCTTCAAAAGTTGGCAACCCTGATAATATAACTATAATAATCACAACTCTGCGGATTTTTACCCATTTTCACACAGTTTGGTTTGTTACAAACAGCAGAGCAGAGATGTAGTTATGACACAGGTCGCTGTTACACATTACATACGTGCTTTCATGATGAAATACTGCTGAAATATTATGCTCTTTCACAAAGACAGACATGATATGGCATAGTAATAAGAGTATAAATTAATTCATTTTATATTTTAATGAATAAAGTTTTATTGTTCATTTGAAACACACATATACACACGTATACACACACACAAATTATATACACATATATGGGGCTGAGGATCTAAAACCCTTGAAAAATAACTGTTTTGCACAGTTTCTTGCGAGTGCTGGCACTCTGTATCTCCAGGGTAGTTAATTTTGTGATGTGGTGCAGCCTTAAATTGTGAAATACAGAGACAACAAATGACAGGAGCATGAAATGGTGGTTCTCAATTCCGAATTGGGTTTCTGCAATGTGCTTCCCGAGTAAAAACACATCTTCAGAACCAATCTCAGCCCGAACGAACCGGTTGACAAAGGACACACTGACACCTGTTGATGTTTGGCATATCACACGCTCTGCTGCTCTGACCATCTTCACTGTTCCATCTGAGGGGATCATCAGACCACCATTGTTTTTAAGCTGAAGCAGGTGGTAGCTCTGGTCAAAGGATGAGGGTACAGCAGCTTTGAGAAGGCTTGCATGGCACACCTCACAGGACAGTTTTTTTTTTTTTTTTTTTTTTTAGAATTTTTCGGACAGCAAACCCTGAAATGTAGACCAGGGCCTTGTCCCCATATTGTCCCATATCCACATATCCACACATTTTCTGGGTAGAGGGATTGTACTGGACATGTTTTTTGATGGCCATGATGGCCATTCAACATGAGGGCTACAGAGCCATATTTAGCAGGGTCCTCTTCATGTCTTCTCTGCAACATGTCCAACATCGCTGTGTTGAGCCCGGGCTTGGCATCCACTGATTGCATCCACCTTTACGAAAAGAAAAAAAGTGCTTTAACCACTGGATCCCTATTTTGGGCAATTTTTCTTTCTTTCATTTTTTTCTAAGATTGTTCTTTTTTCCAAAACTCAAAAAATGTAAAAATAGCACATACAAGCTCAAAACTTGTACATCAGTTCCCTGTTAGTTGTACAACATAGTTTGTAGGGCTGAAGTGTTTTATGTGTTTAACCAGTATCTTTAAATTGTGTAATAAAAAAACACATGAACTACACCTTTGGAATGTATGTGGATGTGGCAGAGGAAGATGTGGAGAATCCCTCAGCTAGCTGTTGTGACGGGCGGGGTGTGCAAACTAAAAAGGAAGCAATCAGTCTCAGGGAAAAATGGTGGTTTAATAGAAAGTGTGCAAACCAAAACCCGTGCAATAGATCCAAATTAAGGATATAATGACCAGCGGTCAACTGGTACAAAGACAAGACATATATAGGCAAACAAACGACCCTCAGGTGAGACGGATCACGGGCTCCGCCCACCTGAGGGACGCACATGACGTCACCAAACAACAACAACAGCAGCCGCTGTGGACGGAGGCGGCCGGTAGAGGGCCGCCTCACCGTGACAGACCTCCCCACCAAGCCGCACTCCCCTCCACTGGGTGTGTGGCACACAGCGGCTGCACACAAAACACGAAGGGGCAGGAAAGCAGGAACACACCTCCTGCAGTCTGGGAGCTGGAACATAAAACACACAACATTAAACAGCTCACCTCCCTGGGCGGGACCCTGGACCAACCGGGCCGTTAACACAAAACCACGCCCCAGTCGGTCACAGGGCCCTCACGCCCTAACCGGCCTTCAGCCGGTGAGCCCCACAGGTGTGAGGACGAGGGGCTACGGCTCCTCTCTGGTCCCTCGTGTATGTGTGTGTGTGCAGGCTACCTCTCCAAGGTGGCTACTTCACCTCCTGGACCTACCTCCTCCCAGAGCTGACCCCTGCCTTCTACTAGGAGTCACCCCAGCCTCCTGGGGAGCCAACCCCTCCCGGGGCCTCTCATCGCAAGGTGGACTCCTTCACCCAACCCAGGAGCGCCAGAGACCAAGGCCCAGAGCACCCCCGACGCGAGCTAGGGAGCAGCCCCAAGGGCCTCCTGGTCACCCCGGGCAGGAGGGAGGATCTCCTTCCTCAGCAGGAGCTTTTCAGACCGGAGCCCCATGGTCCCCAAACATCCGGGGGCCCCAGCCCTCTAGGGAGGGGCTCTTCATGACCCGGCTCCGGTCACCCCACAACACAAGGGGGGTCCTGCCAGGTGGAGATCCCCACAAGGTCCAGAAACACCGCCAAGGAGAAGCACCTGCACAGAGAACACACACACACACACACACACACACACACACACACACAAACGCGCCCTACCCTATTCAGGGCCTCCCTCGGGAGCGACGCCCTCCGTGCCACACCCCATGGCACGGGACCACAGCCGGTCCCCCCCCCAAACACACATTCATGCGTGGAATTACACGCAAACAGTCGACAACACGCTAGGACACAACACACACGCAAAGACTAGACAAACAAAACTGTGTACAAACAACGAACGGAACGGGACCCCTACGTGCACGCTCGAAAGACCGTGACACGCCACTCAGGTTCGCAGTCGCTCCCCCACATTAAACACAAGACGACGGGGGAGCGAGGCGACAGTGATGAGCGGTACCCGCGTCACACATGAAACATTCAACACAAACACAAATAAGCGCCGCACACTGACCAACGTTACCATTCATACGTACACATTAACACCACACAAGACGAAGAGCATACCCAGGGAGACTGCCCTGGTCCTCGCCGTGCCACAACACGAGCACGGCGGAGCTCTTCCAACAAACAAACGACAAACACGAAGAGTTTTTCCCAGGGCAGACAGCCCTGGTCCTCGCCGTGCCACAAACACAACACAAAAGCACGGCGGAACTCTTCACAAAACACCACGCAGACAAACACTTACCACGAGACATGACCACAAACGAAGGAGAAAGAAAAAGAGACTCGGCGGCTTCTGAAGGGTGGCTGGTCATTCTGTGACGGCGGGGTGTGCGAACTAAAAAGGAAGCGATCACGCCAAGTCTCAGGGAAGAAGGATGGTTTAATAGAAAGTGTGCAAACCAAAACCCGTGCAATAGATCCAAATTAAGGATATAATGACCAGCGGTCAACTGGTACAAAGACAAGACATATATAGGCAAACAAACGACCCTCAGGTGAGACGGATCACGGGCTCCGCCCACCTGAGGGACGCACATGACGTCACCAAACAACAACAACAACAGCCGCTGTGAACCGTGACAGCTGTATGCTTTCGGACCATGGAGGTGCAGTGTGAGGGCAAACTCTCTCTGGTCCTTTGAAAAAAGGTCAATCTGAAGATCTGAAATTCAAATAATACAAACTAGTCTGACAAATAAATAAACAACATAAAATTCAAAGTTATTATTATCAATTTATTTTTCCTAATTTATTGGTTTTTTAAATAAATAATAATAACCAAAATTATTGTTCAATCTTACTTGTGAAAGGTAATCCCACACGATCTGATTTTGATACTGTGCCGATTATAGCAACCGTAGCGTTAGGTCTGGTGCGAGCCTTCAGTGAGGAGACCCATCCAATATGGCGGCAACGCTGGATTACGCTCCAGCCCATTTTGAGACGTCTATGTATATTATGTCTATGTATGCCTATATATATGAGGATTTTCAAATACTGTATTCATGAATGACTTAAAAGCGTAAAAGCTTAACTGCTGATAAAAATAGATGTACATTTTAGTGTAAAATATTAAATATATCAGTCTCCTATGTGTAAAAGATAAAAAAAACCATTTTTTTAGCATAGTTGTATGTGTTTAACAATGGTTGCTTAATTTTTAATCTGCAAAAATATATATGCATATATATATATATATATATATATATATATATTTTATACGTCATTAACCTTAAACTGATGGGACTTCCAATTCCAAACTTATAGTCATGTAAATTTCACAGCATGGAGCCTCCACCATAGGAAAATGTACAGTGGTTCTTCTGCCATAATTTATCAGAATCAGAAAAACTTTATTGATGCCAGAGGGAAATTGTGGTTATTACAGGTGTGACAGTTAATGAAAAAAATGTACACTTTAGGTGCAATAAAAGCTGCAAAATGTTTAACACTAGTTATACTAGTTATGATTAGCACACTGCACAATACCAATTTACATCCATTCAAAACACTGGTGAGCAGCAGTAGCCAATGGCGTTCCGTGTACTCTCACGTTTCCCTTCTAAATGTCTGCACTTGCGTCTTTTTGGCAGTAGCTAACTATTGAAATCATGTACTAACAAGACGCAGAATTCCTAGTTACAATTACATACCTCCAGTCTTTCCTCTCCAGGAGTGGAAATGGGGGAGTGGCAACAATAACAACAACACCAACAACAGCACACCACATCAGGGGGTATTCCAGAAAGCGGGTTTAACAAACTCTAAACTTAAAACAAGTGGGAGTTTAACAAACTCTGAGTTGTTTTACCCTGATCTGACATACTCAAGAGTTTTCGGTTTCAAAACAGCTGATCGGAGTTAAAGTAATTAGGCTTGCTCAACTCTGAGTAGCTTGACCCAGACAGAAGCGCGTTCACGCATAAGGCATCCTTAATGGAACGCCGATAAATAAGATTTATCATAGACTTAAATGCGAAAATCAGCCGAGCATCGTATTTCACACCACTGTAGCATGAAGTATTAATGACTGCGTATGCAGAATATTTAGATATTATTAAGCATAAATGTAATATTGCGGCAGCTGCTAGAGAAAGGCAGTCAGTGTGTCAAAAAATAGCCAACAGAGTTAATGCGTGAGTGAAAATGATATTTTTACATTTAGTATGTATATACACACACACTTCACATTTTATATACTGTATTGAGTTTTAAAAATTAGGCCTATTTTTAATTGAACATTTACTAATTCCGGGTCTACTCTGAGTGGTGTGAAACGTCTGAACACACACGCTCTTCAGTTGCTGTCCTCTGGGGCGGGTGCTGCCGTGAGCCCCGCCCCACAACTCAGTGCAGTCTCACACTCAGAGCAGACCCTCACCGCTCCACACTGCAAATGAACTGCGCATGCCCAAAGCTGCCGCTGACGCCCCGCCCCGTATTTACAGAGCTGGATGTAAATATAAATACTTTAGTCTTGAGTGAGACATGAAAAGAAATCATTGCATTTAACTCACACAGTCTCAGTCATTCTTCACCTCATTAATTCCTGCTAACTGCTACTCTTATACTAACATTTAACAACACAGCAAAAAAAAACTATTTATGTAATTTACGTAAAAATGATTTATACAAGCATTAAAGTCATGTATTTAACGATCTGCGCGAGGCAGAACACGGACAAACAAACACTGAGGAGAGCGAGATTTATTCAAGGGAATTCCAAAATCATGGTCAAACGGACAGGCATGGGTCATACCGGGAGGGCAGCCAGAACAAGACAAGTAAACAGGCATGACTCACACAAGAACAAAACGAACGAGGCAGGGAACAAAACAGGGAGCAAAACAGCGGAAAATGCAATACCAGACGGGCGCGAAGACAGAACACAGATCCACAGCACAAAATAACCGACACCAGACATAGGAGACACAGGAACTAATATACATGGATCTAAACAAGGAACAGGTGATAACAATGACACAGGGGCGTGGTAATAAACGAGGAATCACGGAGACAAACGAGCAGGGCGGGATAAACAGGCAAGGAACACAGACACAAGGGAACCCGGAGTGACAGCTAAGGGAGGGGTGCGAGGCCATACGTGACACTGTGATACATAATTGTTCTTTTTATAGCTTATTTATTTAAGGAAATAATAGACTGAAGTGACTAATTTTTGTTTTCTTTTTATGCCCATTTTTTATTTTCAAGATGCTGAGTTTCTGCGAATCACAACTGTACCGCTGGAAACAAAGTTTTTTGCTCAGTTTGATAAACATGCCACCAAGCTGCTGGATGTCATTTGGAGAAAGGGGGGAGTTGTGAAAGAGAGGAATGCTGTTTTGTTTTCATAATAGAAAACGTTTAATATTGCCTATATTGTCACAAAGTACATGCTTTACAGCAGCCTTAAATTGCTTGGGTGACACATGGATGGATGTGGATGGAGTGGGATAATGGATTATCTGGGCTGAGGCTACTACCTGTTCCAAAATACACAGAAATGGCTCTTTTGTGCAGATATTTTAGGTAAAAGATTAATTGAATTTGTAGAAAATGTGATAAACCATGATATATATCATTATCGGCGTATATGAAGTGGTCTATATCTGGATTTTCAGGTCTCTTCAGACTGTGGACATCAGCACCAGAAGGGAATGCATCCTCAGATCTCTGATGATTTACCTAGGTAGGTGAACCTGTTTAGTACTTCATCAAATAATTCCAGGCAAGGGCACCTCTCACTTACTCAGACAACCAACCAAATGTTCATTAGAGGGTCTTTGGGTGTTTCCTGTGCCTGACTGTGCCCATGTTTTTCTTTTTCCCGGGATATTCAGGAAAATGAGGCAGAAGAGCTGGATCAGGCAGCCATGTCGAATGTTGTCGCCATGAATGATGATTCTCACCCACCAACCAGACATTACAATATTCACAGAGGGAACACAAGTTCTGAGTCAGTCGCCCTCAGTTGTGACAGGCTTTGGGATGTTGTTCGGGCTCATATACACACTCAACATGAAGTACCCATAGAAACTGCAGTTTACTTTTGGATGTGTGCAGAAATTCCTGATGGAGCTCGAGGCTAAAACAAAGACCCCAAAAGTCAACAGGCTGAGCACACAACTGTAGAGTGTGGGTTTTAACATTTGTTCCACCCTGTTCCTCACTGTTTATGGAGACAGTTGCAAATGGAATTTTGTTATTATGGTGTTATTATTGTTATTTTATATTGCCAGTTCTTTGGATTTACTATCTAGAAGCTCTTGTATTTCTCTCTCATCATTGCTATTAAAGCAATTTGGAAGTTAAGTGCTAATCACAAATGTGTTCTAAAGATATGTGTACTGAGTGTTCATTAGTCAATGTACATGAAAATGGCATGTTTGAGAATTCAAATCTGGGGACTTTGTAGGCTCAGCCCAGATGTGTGAATGCTCCTGAATGTTCTTCAGACCAGTCACATTTGCATCCCTGTAATGGTGAGAATTGTTTTGCTGGAATTCAGGGATAAGAAAATTATGTTCCTCTGTAAGATGATTGGTACTATTGCCTTAAACACACAAAGTGATGGGTGGGGAGGCTCACTTAATTTATAAAAAGTGTCAAAAGGACCCTCAAATGCAACCCAGCTTTTACAGATCGATTTGGAATTCAAGTTGGTAATAGGCCTATGCACAAATAAGTGTAACATACTTCATGGTAATGCAAATACAGTCGGTCTCCCGACATAATCAGGTCTTCTTTCTGCTGGAAGACGTCCAGTTTAACTTCAGCATGAATGTCATGGGGATGGATGTACAGAGTAAAACTTCATACTGTAAAGTCCTGGGCCTTTGATGCCGTGTTTGCCAACTAACCATATCTGACAAGTTTGATCAAAAATTATTTTTTATTTAATATCAAGTTCATATGATGAAAGAAAATGATCAGAAACAGAATCAGAAAAACATGCAAAAAGGCAAACTTTTGGGGAAGAGAGGAAATGAATAATCCTATGAAGAACCAAGTGTCCTGTCATATGGTTATGGCAAAATATTACTACTCAGCCACATATTTCGGAATATGAAAATGCCTTTTAATATTTTATATCATAAAATATATCGTGATTATGAATTGATTGATCTTATCAGGGCAGTCTCCAGGGCTGGTCTTTCTGCCACCACCAGGAGGAGCCCATGAGTCAGACCTCAGCCCATTCAGCGGTGATGACCTGTACCTGTCTTCCTTGTGTTTTAATTAAGGAAGGCAGATGCATTGTTTCACCGCTGAGTTGTCCGTCTACTTTGCTGCCAACCTTCAGCCCGTTTCTCTCTCAGTCAAGATGTTTCCCCACCCTGTCTCTGTCTTTGTTTAGTTTTTTATCTGTTACCCTGTTTTTCGAGTACTTACCTCCTGCGCCGCTCCCTGTCCTCTCTCAAGTATTCTTGCCACTGTCATTTTTCCCTATCCGTTTGGTTTTGTTTTTGGGAAGGGTTTTTTGTTCTTTGCAGCGTTTGCCAGCCAGCCAGTTATGTCCCCTGGCATCCTTTGTTGCTCTTTGGTTTTACTTTCTGTTACCCGCGTTGATCTCATTCCGCGAGTAGGCCATTTCAGTTCTCCCGTTTTATCCGCGCTGACCCCATTCCGCAATTACTTTCAATTTTCTCCAGTTATCCGCGCTGAATATTCTCCAAGAGTGTTTGTTTTCTCTCGTTTATTGCATTGCATGTGGGTCCACTACCATCAAAACTCCACAGGGGATTTCGCCTCCTGTATTCCTGCCCTTACAGATTTGTTCCTCTATTTTTCTAAAGCTATTATTCATTAATATTGTGTGATATATGGATATTCTAAAATTATTTCCTGTTTCACCACTTAATACTTTTTATATAGCAATTTTCTGAAACCCAAAGATGCTTAAAATACATAAAGAAAGAAACATATAATACAAAACAGTACAAAAAAATTGTGGAGCAGGGAGATCATAGGCGAGAGAGAAGAGGTGAGTCAAGTTTAGATTTAAATGTGGAAAGAGAGGGAGACTGTATGATCACAGTTGGAAGGGAGTTCCACAGTCAAGGAGCAAGTCTGGAAAAAGCCCGATCACCAAAGCTACAGTTTAGATGAGGGTACCTTTAGAAGTCCAACAGTAGAAGATCTAAGAGATCTAGAAGGTCTGTAGGGAAGTAGGAGGTCAGACAGATAAGGAGGAGCCATGTTGTTTAGAGCCTTATAGGTCAGTAAGAGAATCTTAAATTGAATACGGTATCTTGGAGAACAGGTGTATTGTGAGCATGCATACGGGTGTAAGTATGCATGATCACATTATACCTGTTCTCCAGGATCTTCACTGGCTCCCTGTGGCATAAATCACTGGCATTTGATTTTATATATGAAATACATTCCAGTGCTCTGTACATCAAACATCAAACACCTTTAGGAGTGCTTGGGACGCCTCTGCACAAGATAAGAACTGACAAAGCACTTAAAACGAACCAGATGCAATTTCAATATCTATGTTAAAAGGAGATGCACCTGTTCTGACTGGATTTTAATAGAACCTGGTGGAGGAGATGAAACCGTATTACTCTAATAGGAAGGGACTGATGGGAGTTAAAGAAGGCCAGGGAGGTTTTTGTTGCACTTTTCATACAGTGTGGCAATTCAGAAGTGCTTCACGTAGGAGTTGTTACAAAAATAAATTAAACAATTGATGTAAATTCAAAAGACTGAAAAAAATTCAAGACTTGTCTGGGCAAGTTTTATTAAATCATTTTCCAAAACAGAAAGTCTTTTTCAATGCCTGCCAAGCCCTCCTGAAGAATCCATGAACTTTCTTCACTTTATTGTGCTTTGAGCCTGCAAGTTAAAAGGATAAGATATATTTTAACCAGTGTGATAGAATATGATCATTTGATTTATTACTGATCAAATGTATCTGATTAGTAATTCATAGTGCTGTTACTTACCAACTGGGGTGCTCTCCATTTTAGGCATCGCTGGAGTTGAAACCTCTGTTTTACCCAGACTGCCTGCATCTCTGACATCAATCACTGCGTAAATGCACACATTTAAGTTTATTTTTGTGTTGATTCCTTTGTTCCCCCAAATTTACATATAGTAGGAATGACAGGAAATGCCAAAATGCACTGAAGTAAACATTTTACCTTTTTGTGGAAAGAAGAGCTGTCCCATTACAGTTTCTATAATGGAACTACGCAGCCATAAAAGAAACTGACGCTGGGGGTGTGTTGAAAGGACACTATAAAACTCCTGGAGCACACGCGCAGGTTCAGGGGATGATCTAGATACCCTGAAGGTCTCCATGATTATTTTTATAGTACTAATCTCCACAACCCTCAGCACAGTCTCACAGTTTTCCGAAATTAGCTGGGCCAAACTTGTTGAGTCACTGCCATCAATGGTGCACTGTGATAATTCATCTGTTCCCACAGATGCAGTACAGTGCAGGAGCGCCGGCAGGACAGGAACAAGACTCTCCTTTATTTCTCCCACTAAAGAAGTGACTCTTCTAGTCAAATTGTGCAGATTTTCCCCCGTTATCTATGCAAGTTGGAAAAAGTGTGCAGGATTAACAAATGTTGAAACAAGATCTTAAATTTTAGTTAAGATAAATTTTAACAATTTAACGCAAACTGATTTTCAGTTGTACTTGACATAGAATACTTTGATTTACAAAAGGTAAATGCATTTTACAGGCTGTTATGATTACTTAAGATTTAGGATAATCTCTTTAGTGTTATAAATAGGGTTAACAAACTCACCACAAGGCTTGAAGCTTCCTCAGCGGACTCACTGTTCCTCCTAACACATGGAAAACAACAAAACCAATCTGTCATGTTTGTCTTTCAAACAAGAAAAGATTTCATTCATCCTCTTAAGCGTGTTCTGTTGCTGGGTTTCATTAAATTGCTTACTCATAATATGATAAGATGGAGGAAACCGTGGTCATGAGGAGAGGCCTTGAGGAGCCAGATCGTCTCAGGTCCTCCAGGTGGCGCTGGTCGTGGCCTTCCAGGCGCAGCTCTCTGATCACCTCCTTCTCCAGGGCCTCTAGCTGGAACTGCTGGTTCAGCTCCCATGCCTAAGGAAACCAGTGGGGTGAACATGTACAGTTACCTTAAATGCCCAGTCAGGATCTCACGAAACAGCACCACTATTAAATAGTACATGGTTATATGTTATTTTATATTATATTCAAGCAAATCTTCCTACCAGTTCAGCACTCTGAGGGTCACTCCATTTCATAAAATGAATGTACCTTCACACACAACAAACATGGAACAATATTAATCTTAATGATAATTCACTTGCACAGGTCACAGAAATCATTCTAATTTCATATGCGCACACACATATTACATATGTATATTATATTATTCTATTTATATCATGATGTATATATTTTTTATTAAATCTGAAGAAATAGAAACCTACATCTTCCTGAAGGTTTTCCTCTCATTATTAATGAGCCACTTTTTCATATCATAAACAGTGACACCATCTGGAACTTCCCCTCTCAGTACCTTGAGCATGAACTCTTTGAGACTCTGTTTCTGAAAGGACAAAATGCAATGTTACAATTGTAAACAAACACAGCTTAAATATTCTATGAGTCTATATTCTAAATCGTACTATAACATTTTATGTTGGCAAAGGTTTTAAATCTGTAAAGCAGTTTAAGTAAATGACAGCTGACTTGCCTGTTTTTGGACAAAGAGTTTTTCCCAGCTCTCTTCAACAATCTTCACATATCTCTTGAACCGCCTGAACTCCATCTCAGAGCACAGCACCTGAAATAAAGAGATGGTTTAGAGGTTTTTCTTCAAACTGCGGTTATATATTAAATCTGCCTAATATTTTAATTACTTTAATTTTTATTTTATTTTCTATTTAGGTATAGTTCCTTCGTTTAAAAAAAGTTTTTAAAATCCAATGTCTCCTGTGCTTCTTCAGGGTTGAGATAATGTCTGTACCTTCTCATCGGGCGTAATGAGGCCATGTTTAATAAGTATCCTATGTTTGTATGGCTGACTAAAGAATCCCGTCAGGTCAGCATCATCCAGATTGCTGTAGTTCCAGTCAGTCAGGTGCATGTAGGGATCCCACAGGTCCAATATTGGTTGTCCGAGCTGTCAGAAAAGTAAAAAAAAAAAAAAACCACACATTTTAAACATGCTACACACATACAACCAACTCATTAGTACTTAGGTTAGATTATGGAAAGTATTTTAATAAAACGCAATGTGAGCATTAGCACAGCTCGTTTCAAACTTTCGCGCACAGATTTTGCATATTGCCTCGTCTAAATTGTCCGGCTCTCTCTTTTCATTCGGTTGAAAGCCGAAATGCTCCCAAACTGGCGAAGTCACATTTGGTTTTGCGACCAGAGTAGCCGCCATTGTTTCCATAAAAAGGCCTCAGAAGCAACGGAACGTTTTAAAATAATAATTAACATCCACCGCACACGCAGCGAAGTGGCTTACGTGTAAAACAAGAAGAACCTTGTGAAAAAAGAAAACACGAACATCGCGGTGTGACGGTTGCTTGCAATTCCCTGCGGTTGGCAGGTGAATATCGCGGTATTACAATATTGCGGTTATTGCGACAGCCCTAGATTTCACTCCATATTTGTAAAATATAAAACCTATTATAAATGGAGTGAAGCATGTTCAGATGCACAGACAGCCTTTCGAGTTTCCTTAACTACCAGCGCCAGGGGGTTTGGACAACATTAGCTAGCTAAAGTTAGCAAGTTTGCTAACGCCATTTGACAGATTAATCAGACTAAAATTATTTCTACCAGGAAGGACGGCGCCTTGTACATACCAACAACCAAACTAGTCATAAAGTTCACCAATTTAGTAAAATGAAAAATACCCCTAGCTGTATTTCTTTTACATCTAGCTAGTTAGCTAGCTACAGTTACTTGTTAGCATTTAAAATGTACTTTTAAAAATCATGTTCTCATTAAATGTGAATCGTAGCGTTAACTAGTTATGGGCCACTTCCTTTATAAGAGTATACTCAATAATAATAATAATATATTATAATAATACATAATAATGATTATTTATCATTACTATAAGTATAATAATATTGATTCATTATTATTATTATAGATATCAAATGAACTTACATTTTCCATATTAGTAGTTGTGGTAGTAGTTGTCTTTCAAAGTAGTTTTAAAGTAGTTGTCTTTTAAAGTAGTACTCCGCTCTTCAACTGTCCGCGTTTGGATGAACGGATGGCTGCTATTTATACTCGGCCTGTGATGACATCACAATCAAATCAACTTCTGCACCCTGAGGCTATAAATACCATATATGGTATGTATAATAATATACATTGTATATTATACCACAGTTAGTTCCGAACCTACAATGTCACATACAGGTAACCTAGCAACGAAGCAGCGTTTACAAGCCAAACAGCGCAACTACAAACAAGCAGCAACATTATCAAAATTAATTACAGGGGGTTTGTTAAATATATTGGCTTCGAAAGCATTTGTTTCGATCTGAAACTGGAGGATGAAGCTATAAATGACCAGCTTTATTCCTCCAATGAGCCAAGGTTTGTCATGCTTACAAACAATGATTTGGATGAGCTGGAAATGCAAAGAAACGAAGTTAATACCGTAAAACAAACGTCCTGAGCTCTTAATGTATTTACATTATGGTTAAAGAGCAATGACATTACAGTCGATTTTAGTATTATCAACAAAAATGAAATGAATCAGCTTTTACGACGTTTTTATGGATCCGTCAGAAACGTGAAGG
Source organism: Brachyhypopomus gauderio (assembly GCF_052324685.1). Taxonomy (NCBI): domain Eukaryota; kingdom Metazoa; phylum Chordata; class Actinopteri; order Gymnotiformes; family Hypopomidae; genus Brachyhypopomus; species Brachyhypopomus gauderio. Next base: position 13,805,857 of record NC_135226.1, read on the forward strand.
GAGAGTTATATGGCATCAGCAGCTTCGTTGGTTTAAGAGCTGGACTGAACGGATACCTGAATGAACCTCCAATCAGTCAATAATTGTTGTATTTTATTTTTAATAAATACAACTTTATCAACAGTTGTTTTTGTGTATATTTACCTCTATAATATTTATTGGATAAGGCTGTTCCAGTGTTGTGTAAATTTAGCAGCGAGCCATTGAATGGAACTATTTTAACTGGCGGAGTGTTTTTAACCAAACAGGTCGTATTTTCTTGTCCTCTTTAACTCAAAATCTTTCAATAAACAGCTATAATGGAACTGTGGTATAATCTACGGCCTGCGGCCTCGTGCCTACGACCGTTATAGCACGAACCTCGAGTGTATTATTGCGTAAATATTGTATAATAACAAGTGAGAAGTATTTTTAACTTTGATAAAAAAATGTCTAAAGTCATGGCTCTTTTAATGTTTTTATTTAGCTACTTTTGTGTAAGAGCGGCATATACTTCTGTTTAAAGAGCTTCTCCTTGCAGTTTCCGCCTTCTTTTGGCAGATCTGTTAAGATGATTGGCTGCAGTAAAAAATGATTGACAGCTAACTCTGACTGATAATTGGCTTAATAAAAATTGATTGACAACGAAAGTCTAGTATCTGATTGGCTGCAGTCGAAAATGATTGACACATGCTCCGCCTTTTACCCACACCCACCGGGGCTCCAGCCTGCAGCATTACCCTTCTCATAAATACTGGCCAAGTTAATTTTATATCAATAATACATAAAAAATATATAAATATACATTTATAATTGAGTACCAAGTTAGGCTATATATTTTGCAAATATAACTGCGACCTTTAGGCAGTTTGAATGTGTGGAAAAGAGCTTTCCTTTTGATGCCTATGTCATTGGGCGTGGGGGTACACCGGTCGCCCTCAGGTCCCTCGTGTCCAAATACCTTACTTTTGGTTGTAGCGTTTCCTAATAGGAGCGCTGAGTTCGTGTCGGAGAGAGATCAGGCAGGGCTCGAAGGATACATTTTAAATCCCGAAGGGTATGTTTATTCACAGCACACGTGGAAAAAGAAAAGAAAAACTTGTAAAAAGAGAAAACAATCGAAAGTTAAAATTCTGGGGTTACCAACAGAGATTCAACTGCACCATAGCAGGTTAAAGCAACCTCTCTGTTACCGACTTACTGCAGCCAGTAAGGAAATGGGATTTTAATAATAATAATAATAATAATGCATTTTATTTAATGGCGCCTTTCTAGCACCCAAGGACACCGTACAATAAAAGACAATCATAAAATTAGACAAAGGAAATAAACATTAAAGATAAAACTAAATCAAATAAAATATTCCAATCAAGACAGAGGAAGTTTTTATAAAGAAAATGCAATTTTAAACAGATGAGTTTTGAGTCTGGATTTAAATTCTGTGAGTGTATTCCGGGGTGAGTTCCAGAGTCGGGGAGCAGAGCGGCTGAAAGCTCTGCTCCCCATAGTGACAAGACGAGCAGAGGGTACAGTTAACTGTATGGAAGAAGAGGATCTGAGAGTACGGGAAGAAGTGGTGACTTGAAGTAGATCTGACAGATATGAAGGAGAAAGATTGTCCCAATGACAACTCACTCCGCCAGGTTCCTACACACTCTATAGACAAAACCAACCCCCATTCCTCACTGTACTCTGTCCCTATAAACCCATAACCCCGCCCTCTGTCTAATTGGACCAAACCAATTACTGACTGGGGTGCGTTCACAGGGATATGCAATAAAATAACTTTAACATAAACACATACATATGACAAATAATAACACATACACAACATAGGTACCTTCAAACAATATTTACATGGATATCCCTTTGCTTCAGCTGCCCCCCCCCCCCCCCCCCCCCCTGCTATATGACCATGGGCTCTTCTGGCCTGCATAAAAGAAGCCCTGAGAGGCACCCGCACTGCCTTGCCTTTCCCAACATAGGTAAGTATACATTTACCAAGTGCACAATTCACAAAGCATATGACAACGTTAATTAATCAAATCACAGTCTTTGCAGTCATGGGGATGAGACAGGTTCTCTGACCTCATTACAGCCTAATTTATAACTAGTTGATGGTTATAAGGTCACAGCATTAACTTAAATTAACATTAAAACGCTTCTGTTTGTTAATCTAATGACTAGTGATCATTTTTAAGGACAATGAATGTAGTATTGACCATTACAGGGGTGGGCAAACTTTTGACTGGGTTCTATAATTTGACAGAGCATGTCACTGTTTCAGATTTGAAAAAGTGGCTCATTAATAAAGGGAGGAAAACCTTCAGGAAGATGTAGGTTTCTATGGCTTCAGATTTAATAAAAAAAATACATCATGAAATAATTAGAAATATATAATATACATATGTAATATGTGTGTGCGCATATGAAATTAGAATTTCTGTGACCTGTGCAAGTGAATTATCATTAAGATTAATATTGTTCCATGTTTGTTGTGTGTAAAGGTACATTAAGTTCATGAAATGGAGAGACCCTCAGAGTGCTGAACTGGTAGGAAATTTTGCTTGAATATAATATAAAATAACATATAACCATGTACTATTCAGCAGTGGTGCTGTTTCGTGAGATCCTGACTGGGCATTTAAGGCAACTGTACATGTTCACCCACTGGTTTCCTTAGGCATGGGAGCTGAACCAGCAGTTCCAGCTTGAGGCCCTGGAGAAGGAGGTGATCAGAGAGCTGCGCCTGGAAGGCCACGACCAGCACCACCTGGAGGACCTGAGCCAATCTGGCTCCTCAAGGCCTCTCCTCATGACCATGGTTTCCTCCATCTCATCATCTAATGAGTAAGCAATTTAATGAAACCAAGCAACAGAACATGAATGAAATCTTTTCTTGTTTGAAAGACAAACAAGACAGATTGTTGTTTTCCATGTGTTAGGAGGAACAGTAAGTGAGTGAGTTTGTTAACCCTATTTATAACACTAAAGAGATTATGCTAAATCTTCAGTAATCATAACAGCCTGTAAAATGCATTTACCTTGTATGTATTCTATCTCAAGTACAACTGAAAATCAGTTTGCATTAAATTGTTTAAATTTATCTTAACTCTAATTTAAGATCTTGTTTCAACATTTGTTAATCCTGCACACTTTTCCAACTTGCATAGACAACGGTGGAAAATCTCCACAATTTGATTAGAAGAGTCACGACTTCTTTAACTGGAGAATTAAAGGAGAATCTTGTTCCCGTCCTGCTGGAACTCCTGCACTGTACTGCATCTGTGGGAACACATGGATTTTCACAGTGCACCATTGATCCAGAGTCATCTAGCGATTTTCTCCCTGTGTACTCCTCAAGTAAAGATACAGACCCGACAGACGTAATCTTATGCTGAGAGTCTGTCTGTCCGGTCATCTTGGGCACAGCCACCGAAGATTCCTGTAGATCTCCTACCCACCATCAGAGTCTGTAATTGATCTGCTGGAGAGACAATTTGGTAATGGAGCCATGAGCTTAAATCTTGAATCTAAGAGTGCTGTTAAGCAGCAACCAATGTCTTATTTTGAGAAGCTCCAAATTCAGGATCAAATAAATTGTACTGAACTGACTGTCAGCAAAATTACGGAGGAGGAGCTTTCTGCTGTGGGAACACAGATTTTCACATTGCACCATTGATGGCAGTGACTCACCAAGTTTGGCCAAGCTAGTTTCTGAACACTGCGAGACTGAAGATTGTGGAGAATATTACAAAAATAATCATGGAGACCTTCAGGATATCTAGATCATCCCCTGAACCTGTGAGTTCGCTCCAGGAATTTGAGTGTCACTTCAACACATCCCCAGCGTCAGTTTCTTTTATGGCTGCGTAGTTCCATTATAGAAACTGTAATGGGACAGCTCTTCTTTCCACAAAAAAGTAAAATGTTTACTTCAGTGCATTTTGGCATTTCCTGTCATTCCTACTATATGTAAATTTGGGGGAACAAAGGAATCAACACAAAAATAAACTTAAATGTGTGCATTTACGCAGTGATTGATGTCAGAGATGCAGGCAGTCTGGGTACAACAGATGTTTCAACTCCAGCGATGCCTAAAATGGAGAGCACCCCAGTTGGTAAGCAACAGCACTATGAATTACTAATCAGATGCATCTGATCAGTAATAAACCAAATGATCATATTTTATCACACTGGTTAAAATATATCTTTAACTTGTAGGCTCAAAGCTCAAGAAAGTTCATGGATTCTTCAGGAGGGCTTGGCAGGCAGTGAAAGACTTTCTGCTTTGGAAAACGATCTAATAAAACTTGCCCAGATAACTTTCTATTCAAGTCTTGAATTTTCTTCAGTCTTTTGAATTTACATAAATTGTTTCATTTATCGATGTAACAACTCTTATGTGAAGCACTTTTGAATTGCCACACTATGAAAAGTGCAACAAAGTCCCTTTCTACTCAAGTAATACGATTTCATCTGCTCCACCAGGTTCTAGTAAAATCCAGTCAAAACAGGTGGATCTCCTTTTAACATAGATATTGAAATTGCATCTGGTTCCTCTTGGTGCTTTGTCGGTTCTTATCCTGTGCAGTGGTGTCCCGAGCACTCCTAAAGTTGTTTGATGTTCGACTTGGTTGATCCACAGCCACCACAGTTCTTCACAGGATTATTTATTTCCTCTCTTCCCCCAAGTTAGCCTTTTTCCCCTTTCTTTTCCTACAAATAACCTTTTTTTTCCTAGATGTTTTTCTGATTCTGTTTCTGGGGTGGGTTTCCCGAAACGTTCGTAGCACTAAGTACTTCGTAACCTCGTATGAAACGTATGAGGTTAAGACGTACTTAGCGCTAAGAACGTTTCGGGAAACTCACCCCTGATCATTTTGTTTCAACATGTGAACTTAATATAGAATAAAAAAATAAATTTTGATCAAACTTGTCAAAGACCTGGTTAGTTGGCAAACACGGCATCAAAGGCCCAGGACTTTACAGTATGAAGTTTTACTCTGTACGTCCATCCCCATGTTGACATTCTGCTGGATTTAAACTAGACGTCGTCCAGCAGAAGGAAGCCTGCAGGAGGGAGACCAGATTGTGGCTACCATTAAGAATGTTACATTTATTTGTGCATAGGCCCATTACCAATTTGAATTCCAAATCGATCTGTAAAAGCTGGGTTGCATTTTAGGATCCTTTTAAAGATTTTTTATAAATGAAGTGAGCCTCCCCACCACTCGCCTTGTGTTTAAGGCAGTAGTACCTTCGGGCTCCTGCAGATGGAGATGCATGAGGATGATTGGGCTACATTTACATTTACATTTATGGCATTTGGCAGACGCCCTTATCCAGAGCGACTTACATTTTTATCTCATTTTTTATACAAGTGAGCAATTGAGGGTTAAGGGCCTTGCTCAGGGGCACCTCAGTCATGGCCTGGGGATCGAACCTGCGACCCTCCGGTCACAAGACCAGTTCCCTAACCGCTAGGCCATGACTGCCCTATAAACACCCAAGGGGGTGAAGGACAACCAGGTTTAGCCTTTTGCTAAACCTCTTACCAAGGAAGATAACTTTCTTATCCCTGTATTCCAAGAAGACAATTCTTACCATCGCAGGGCTGCAAATGTGACTGGTCTGAAGAACATTCAGGAGCATTCACACATCTGGACTGAGCCCACAGAGTCCACAGATTTGAATTCGCACTCACAAAATCTGGTAGAATGGCCCAATTATTTGATGCAAGACCAGTTGAATGTTGATGGCGTATACAGAAAGTTCCACGCCAACCACCGCTTTTATTCATGTCCGTGGAGGTATTACATGCACATTTTTGCCTGTGAAGCTTAGATAACAGTTCAACTGCCCTGGTTCAGAGAAAAGCAGTAGTAATTCAAAAATGGGAAGGAGGTGGTAAAGTTGTACATTATAAAACATCACAAACAAGGTATAGACAATGGAAAGTTTTTTAGTTGCCCATTTCATGAAGCAGAAATGTATCACATTATATATTTTTTGTTGCAGACTACTCTGCCTCTAGGGTTTGCAACTTATTCCTCTTATATTTTCATAAAATTTTCTTTCATATGAGAGACAACTCTTATTAAAGTACTTTCAATTCTGGAAAAAAACATCCCATCACAGCCTGCTCAGCAGACTGTGGCACTGTGGCTGATAAAATAGATCTTGACCGACAACTATAACCTTCGAGTTTATGAGCCAGCCAACGATGTCATGAACATCTACAAAATGTTAGTCTACAGAAAATCAGTTCAGCTCATTTTAAAGTGAGCACACACACACACACACACACACACACACACACACACACACACACACACACACACACACACACACACACACACACACACACACAAATAATTTAAACCTGCATGTAGTTTCTTAATTAAAATTCATTTTTAATATATATATTTGTATATATATATACACATTAACTTAAAATTTTGTAACATTCAACTTAAGTGGTGTGTAGTCCAGGAGTCTCTGAATAGCACCTGGCCAGGGGAGTCTGAGGGCAGTGCCCACAGTCTGAAAGTGAACACTGAGGAGGGGGCAGGTTGGGTGGAGGAAGGGAGTGGGGTGAGGGTGGGAGGGTTCTTGCTTGGAGAAATGCCCAAGTGCAGGTGCTCCTCCTCTGGAACGTCTGATCGTCCAGATAAAGGGCAGGCTCTTGCTTCACATTAAGCAGGCAATCTCCACAACCTCCCCGAAAACAGCTCAGAGTTCCAAGCATGTGGATGAGAATGTCTTTTAGTGCACGCACGCACACACACACACACACATATATGTGTGTGTGTATGTGTGTGTGTGTGTGTGTGTGTTTGAGATACAAATACTGATATGCACAAAGCTAAAATTCTGCCATTTCTGAGAAAAAAATATATACAGGACTGCAGCATTAAAATGCACTGGACATTTTGCAATAACTTAGTTATCTGCCAGTTTGAACGTACGTTTTCCAGGCCAGGCAAATTTCACAGATTCAGCACTGTAAGGAGGGCAAGCCCTTCCTTCTAGGCACCCCAGTACATTGTTTTGTTTTCTTTTGTCTTGGTTGTACACCATCATGGATTGATATTTTTTTTTTGTTTGAAAAACTTGATAAAAAAGTTTTTAGAAATGTTTTAAAGCTACTTGAAAAACAAAACAGTGCAAGAGGTGCAAGCAAGTCTCCCCCAGGTAGTGTGAAAGGAGAACAGTGTGCTATAAGAAAGGGTTTGTAGAAGAACTTCCTGCAGGATACTGTCCCCCTGGTGCCCCCGCCTGGTGAACAAAGAGAGTGCAAGACAGTCACTCAGTAATTCCTTGAAACTCTTATCTGCAATTATACCCTGAACAGAGAACCCTGAAGAATCAAGAGACTAAATGCAATTTAGGCAATCAGAAATGTTTAGTATGATTCTGAACTTAATTTACAATTTACAAACTATTCTTCCATAAAGATCAACTTTTTGTGGTGCATTTACACCTGGACTTCGTAAACAACCTAAATAAAAAGAACCCACCAAAAATGGATTATTGGTGATCCCTGCTGCCGCCATGTTCTGTCCAAACGGAGTTACCACGGCCTTACCCTGACCAAACGCAGCGAAACCTCCACCTAAGCAGAGAGGATGACGGCAAGAGTTGAGGAGAGGGATAGAGGGAAGGAGAGGGAGTGTGTACGAAAGGCTAGATAAGTTATTTGTGAAGGTAACCAGAGCATGTGAGTCTGATCCCATCATGAGGCTGGTGTGCTCTCACCATTGGGCTGCTGGGAGTACACTGGCGGTGTGGGGAAGGCCTGCCCAGGGAACGCCTGCTGGAAGCTTCCACTGAAACTGGTGGGGAGGTTGTAGGCGGCAGCATTCCCAAACCCAGCAGGCATGCTCATGGAACCAGGACCAAATGAAGCTGCAGTGAAACACAGAGGAATATGCATCACACGGCCCCGTGCCCACATACAGGATGGTCCTTGTTGTACCAGTGACACACTGTTTAATTGTGGAATCCCCAGTGATGTTAAGTGCTGGAGGCAATAACAAATTTGAAAAGAAACACATTACTATTTTTATATCATAGTTCCCCAAGGTCTTTTAAAAACGCACCTGAAAAGATTATTAAAAACACCTTCATTCAGCTTTAACCTCATCATTTTCTGCACTCTATAGGGGTCATTTGGGTGTTGGTTTTATATGCTAATGACTAGGGGTGTCACGATTCTCGAAATCCTCAATTCAATTGTATTTCCGATTTTAGGGTCACGATTCGATTTTCGATTAACAGCAGAGGCGCCTATGCCAGTTTTAGATTAGTCTATGGCAGGGGTCGGCAACCTATGGCACGCGTGCCACCGTTAGCACGCCAAGGCATAAACACTGGCACGCGCCACGCTGGACCAGCATCAGCAAAAAAAAATTTAATTATAAAAAAATCAGACAGAGAGCACGATCCTCCATCGAAATCGTTCCTGGCGAACGAGAATTGTTGACGGGGGGGTGTTGGCGAACGAAAATTGTTGACGTTGTTGAGGCTGTATACTCCAACACTAGGAATCTAGCACTAGGACCCTGGAGCGGTTTTTTTCTGCATTAGCGCTAGATTCGGTAAAGTTCACATCGCGCCAGAACAACTGAACAACACACACTTATAATAATTTAATGCCTCCCCTCATAAAATTCCAGACATTTTAAGACATTTTTAGGCCTTGAATATGGAAAACTAAATTTAAGACATTTTAAGACTTTTTAAGGACCCGCGGGTACCCTGCTTTCGCGAGTGACTGTAGCGCGCGACTCCGCGCACCTCGCGCGAACGGCGGAGGAGTTTATATTCTTTGCAGTGTTCTCCAAAACGATATGTGGTAGTATAAAGAAACACCCCTCAAAAACAAGGGAAGGAACATTTACCTGACCAATTTTAATGTTGCATTGTGTTTCAGGTTTGAAAAGTGCTGGAATTTAGGCTAAAGTACTTGAAAATGCTTGAAATTGTAACTACTTCATTTCACAACAAATAGCTGTCTGACTGAACAGTTCTCCTGTATTAGGTTAACAAATACAAGCCTCTTGTAATTCCGGGACGAAACATGAGAACGTGAAGCCGTTAAGATTGGGCGTTTTGAAAATAAACAACCATAAAATAAATGAGGTGCTTTAATTCCACCCTCTAAAGGTGTATGAGCCCAGAAAACATGACTTGGTTCATTGTGCTGAAGCACGGGGCGCATGAAGTTACAAAATTCGAGAGGTGCACGACCTTTCAAATCGCCAGCGCGCACGGGCAGAGCCACCGCGATTACGTCATTTTCAGCGCGTGGACCCTCGCGACGTGTCTAGTTTAAACCAGGCTTTACTTTGCGTAGTGTGGGTGCTTGCGTAGCTTAGAGGGAGGGATCATCGATCCTCTTTTTGACTTCGAGGTTCGAGATTGTGACATAATTTTGATCGATTTCGATTAAATATCGAAATCGTGACACCCCTACTAATGACAACTGATCTCATTGGGAGCCTCTATCAAAATGCAGGTGTAGAGAGTTTTGCAAAGAACTGAAACCATTTCCGCAGTGTGTGCATGTTTATTTAAGTAGGGCCAGACATTTGCTGAATGTGCGCTTACATCGAGCTGTGCATCCAAATGTCTTGTGGAATCACAAGATAAAAGGAACTACACCACATGAAAAAGGTAATGTTTCACAGTTTCTCCTCTGACAGACACAATGACATGTTGTGTATACGTGGGTTGGCATAGAAAATTAGTTTTCCTCATATATCCTTGAAGTGTAAAGCAAATACGCACACACACACACACACACAGGATAATCTAATACTACAATGATATACATCATCTATAGTGGAAAAATATGTTCCACTATTGACTCCAGTAACTCCATGAAAAACTGACCCTAATATGTGTGTTTAATTATAGCTAATTAGGCATCACTGGGGCCCAACATTAAACCATGGGTCTAATATAGAACACCAGCAGGAAAGGAGGGCAATGGGAGAGATTACCAAGGTGCTGCTGTTCCGTTATTACAGTTTCACTACCATCTGAAGTACTTCTGGGGATTATTCATAATTCGTTTGTAGAGCACGTTGTAACGTGTGACTGCCGTGCTTCAAGAAGCATCAGACAGCTCTTTTTTTTTTTTTTTTTGCTCTATTCCAGTTACCACTTCATCATGCTTTTAAAGTCTGTTTCAGCTGTGTAAGGAGGCCAGGATTTAGCTAAGGTTTGGGCTTTCTGTGAGTCCCCAGAGAGAGACCTGTACCAGTGTGTACTGTATTGCATTGAGATCCTGTACTCAAACTCCAATAGATTATTCAAAGGGTAAATATAGAAAAAATATTTGTAAATGAAAGATTTTATAACTGAAAAGATGAAAAAAAATAATCACCCAGACTAAAGTTGAGCACCATCTGCCTTGCACATCTGGATTCAGTGGTGCATTATGGGGAAGCTCGGAGCACTAAGTGACATGCACCAGGGGCGACTGCTTTTACACTGCACCGGGCACTACTAGAAATTCATCCTCTCATAGTACCAAAATGGCCAACAATGCATCTCGTTTAATTCGATATTTGTAGCTAAGAAAAAGTGTTAATGTCTACTCCATATCGTTGAGCGTAGATTATGTTAGACAGCGATGCATGATCTTGCAGTAAACTATTAGTACTGACACTGCAGTGTGCAGGACAGACACCATCTTAAAAGTGTTGGAACAATATGAAAAGTGCCTAGGAGTGCAGATAAGTTGTTTGGAAACCCATAATAGCACTGCTGACTAGCTAAATTAAAAAGTCATGATTGCTCTCTGGTCTTTTGTAAATTAACAGTGAATAATTACCTGCAGCTGTGCTTCACATATATATCAAACATCAGCCACCACTAACACAAAAATGATGAGCAGTGTTAGCTGTAAAAAGAGCACTGAGGTCAAAGGGCACAACATTCAAGGTGCATTCTGAGAAATGTCGCTGTATGAAGTGGTATGGGAGCAGTGCAGTGGAAGAGAGGGGAGGGAGGACACACACACACACACACACACACATACACACACAGAGAGAGAGAGAGAGCATACCAAACTGGGCTGCAGGGTGGGCTTGGCCAGGGATACCTCCTGACAGGTCTGGAACACATGGTACAGAAACACAGCCCAGCTTACAAATCAGACTCCACAGCACACATCCACTACGGCCTACACATCAACACCAAAACATTTTTTTTCAACTATATTCTCTCTGTCTCACACACACCAGGCCTGCTCAAACACATGCATGGTTCCCTGCGAGCATAGATCCTGGGTGTATGTGACCCACTTAAAACTCCCACCGTGCATTCATGCGGCCTGAATAGCTCATAAGCCCAAGAGATGCTCCCCCCCCCCCCCCAACCTACTCCATTTACTGATGCAGAACCCTCAGATCTGTGTGCAACTAGACACTTAGAAAAGAACCACTAAGACACATGAAAGTCTTCCCCTTTTCTGAGTGACTGATTGACTGAAGTCCCACCCCTTACCTGCTGCTGCTCTGCCATTGGTCTGAAACGGATTAGTAGGGGCGGCAGCCTGCGATACGGCTACAGCCACAAAAGGATTTGTTGATGGAACTGTTGGAAGGGGGGGGAAACAGAGACAAAAACCCACACATACACCTGTATATTAATAGTCATTATCTGTAACATAATTTGGTAAATGTATTTTAAGAATCTTCAGTTTCTTTAGAACAGAGACTGTAAGGAAGAAGTGCAGCTTGTGCACAGGCTGGTCCTCTCAGACCCTCTCAGGCCCCCTCAGACCCCCTCAGGCCCCCTCAGGCCCCCTCAGGCGTGATGTCTGAAGCTCCGCCTACGATTCTCCCGCCGGTGGGAGAAGAGATCGTACACCAGCACAGGACTCTCAATGACACACGCACCATTTTAATTATACATGGAGCAAAGCCTACTTGGAGTAACACAAAAGTGACAACTGACTCAAAATGGGCAACTTCCTAGTAAACTTTAATTTTAGATTAATTTAATACTAAATTTAAAAGTCCTGATACTTCTGCTGACAGTGGATGGCAGGTGTACATTCAGGACTGCAGCAGCAGTGTGGGGTCCAGGACTAGCACCAGGGCCCGTGCACCTCTGGAAGGAAACACCAACATGCTGAAGGAGGGGTTACCTGTGAAGCCCTGAGGCATGTTTGGCAGCGCCCCCTGCTGTGGCTGGGCTGTAGATGCAGCAGAAGCTCCAAATACACTTCTGAAGAGAGATGAAAAAAGATAGGTTGAGAGAGAGAGAGAGAGAGAGAGAGAGAGAGAGAGAGAGAGAGAGAGAGAGAGAGAGAGAGAGAGAGAGAGAGAGAGAGAGAGAGAGACAGACAGAGTCAGAGAGATGGAGATGAAAGAGAGACAGTGAGTCAGAGACGGAGATGTGAGAGACACTGAGAATTGTTACCCCTGTGTATTGGTGGCAGTGTTGAAGCTGCTGGAGGGGGGGGCCGTGGAGCTGAACACGGTGTCCAGGGCAGCTAGAGCAGCATAGCGATCACCCCCCAAAATGGCCACCTGAGGAGGGGGTGGACCCACACCTGCAGAGGGCGGAGCCGAACTCACACCACTCGAGCCTAAGAAGGAAAGATTAAAAGAGAGAGATTAAGGAGAGACATTAGCTACAAACTTGAGGACCCATCACCTTACTGGGTGTGTCACGTGGAAGGAACAGCAATATTTGAACAGGCTTAAATGTGCCTTTAAAGACAGCAGCAAAAATGCAGAAACACTACAGTGTTGAAGAACCACATTCGAATACCTTTGCTTGGTATGTTAAGTTGGGTTTGCACTGTGCCATTACTGTGATGATTATTGTTACGGAGCACAATGTCAAATCATGAAAGAAGTTCAAGCAAATTCACGTGTAGTCTTTAAACAAGGAACACCTCATGCTCCACAACGGCCGGTTCGGCTGCTGTCTGACCAAATACTTCAGACGCCCCCTGGCAGTCTCAGAGTACAACCTCTGCTTTGATGCACATCTTAAAAACAACCAACGGGAGGTGGCGTAGGAACATACACAACTCGTGCACCAACCACAAACAGACTGCAGTACAGTGAAACGAATACATTTAAGCCTTTTCAAATATTGCTCTTCATACTACATGACATGATAAAAGCAATCCAACATGTCCAGAACAGAGGGAAGAGGAGCTGTTGGGTGAGCGTCTAAGGGCGTACCTTGTTCAGGTTTGGTAGAACTGAAGATGTTGTCCAGGTCGGCAAGGGCAGCATACCTGTCTGCAGGTACAGCTCCGCCTTCGCCCTTAGCCACTCCCCCAGCGCAGATGCCCGTCGCAAAGTCAGCACTACATGACTTGGGGAAGTTGTCAAAGTTTGCAAAGTTGGCGTTGGCTAGTCCTGAAGTGCCTCCTGGGGGAGGAGAAAGATGTAAACTGAGAAACAGGTGTGTTTGTATGTGTGCACACGCTTGTGGGTCCATCAAGAGACATTACTCAGCAGGGAGAATGAGTATCCAAATATAGTAAACTTGCATGTCTGCAAAACTGCAAAATAAGTAAATAAATAAAAAATAAGCCGCTCATGCAGACATGCACGCGTACAATTCTAGTCCAAGTGAAAAAAATCATCACTTCTGTACAGAGAACTGCAGAGTGGAGACGTTCATACACCACACACATTCATTCAAGAGAAGGTCTAGTCAGGTGATGAGCAAGCCAAAGAATGAGAAGGGACAAGTGAAGGTGCAGTTGAATTGCAGCTGAAGGCTCAGGCAGCTGAACCGCACACACGTGTGCGTGACTTACAGGGAGTGGCCAGTAGGGGCAGCGCTGAGGGCAATTGACCAACACTGCAACTGGACGGGAGGGCAGCGTATGCTGCCACACGCACAGGCAATGAGTGAATAGAGAATACAGAGCAGACAGAAGAACAGAGAGAAGAGAGAGCAGACATAACACAGAACAGAAGAACAGAGTGGACAGAAGAACAAAACAGGCAGAACAGAAGAGAGAAGCACAGAAGTACAGAGAGCAGATACAGAAATAAGACCATAAGTAATAAAAAAAAAATTAATTAAGGGTTAGCAACAAGGAGGCAATAAACAATATGGGTGGGGGAAGCTGCAGCAGTGCAATGGAAGAGCTGAGTGACAGCTAGATGGGTTATCCAATCAGAGAAGTGCAAGGTGCGTAGGTCACGCCCACAGACAGTTAATGAGTCTCATGGTCAAACCAGAGTGGACATGTTTATTTGTTGATACTTCAAGAAACTCATATGAATACAGCAAATGATACACGGTTTCAAAATATGACTTATGTAATCAAGGAAGAACATGGGAACAACAAGATAAGGCAAGACACACCCATGAACATGTGCACGCACGCACACACACACGTACACATTTAATGGTGCAGTGTGATGGCTGTTAAAAGCATGAGAAAGTGTGATGAAAAATAAACTGAGCTAGTACAGTGTGTGTAGGCTGAAAGGTGCTTGAGGGACTGTTATTAATGCTCCGTGTGTGTTGTACACGTTTGTGTAGGCTGATAGGAATGGAGAGAGAGAGAGAGAGAGAGAGAGTGTGCGCGCATGCGTGTGTGGTACCTGTTTGTGAGGACTGAAATGGGGCTTGTGGTGCGGACGGGAAGGCAGCTGTCTGCGTAGCAGAACTCCCAAACGTTTCAAAATTTGCAAAGTCTGCACTAGCGTTTGCACTAGCGTTAGCATTCTGCGCTGCTGGATGGAACAACAAAAAAACAAACACCAGAGCAGTATGAGGAATGAGAAATGGTTGCAGCATAATGGGGTGAACATCACATCACAAACCCAATCACACTTCATAAAGCCCCGCCCATAAAGCCCCGCCCTAAACCCCCATCACACTTCATAAAGCCCCGCCCATAAAGCCCCGCCCTAAACCCCCATCACACTTCATAAAGCCCCGCCCTAAACCCCCATCACACTTCATAAAGCCCCGCCCTAAACCCCCATCACACTTCATAAAGCCCCGCCCATAAAGCCCCACCCTAAACCCCCATCACACTTCATAAAGCCCCGCCCTAAACCCCCATCACACTTCATAAAGCCCCGCCCTAAACCTCAATCACACTTCATAAAGCCCCGCCCTAAACCCCCATCACACTTCATAAAGCCCCGCCCTAAACCTCAATCACACTTCATAAAGCCCCGCCCTAAACCTCAATCACACTTCATAAAGCCCCGCCCTAAACCCCCATCACACTTCATAAAGCCCCGCCCTAAACCCCCATCACACTTCATAAAGCCCCGCCCTAAACCTCAATCACACTTCATAAAGCCCCGCCCTAATGGTGTGACATAAATCACTGCTTTTGACTACAGGTCTCGAGGTAGAAGGACCCAGATGAAGTTAAATGGTGAGTGAAACTGATGTTAAATATATACATGATGACACAAGGCAAAGAAACAAAGGCAATGACAGTGAAAGCATGGTGATCAAATCCGTGAAAGGTGGTGAACCAACGCGCACACACACACTCTCTACACACACACACACACTCTCTACACACACACACTCTCTACACAGGCTCCATCATTTTACTTACATATTTCCTGAACCAGAGAATTACAAATGTGTGAGACAGTAGAAATATGTAGGTCTGCACTGGCAGGAGATTTTAGGACTTTATAAAAGCTAAACTGTGGTGGCATTATCCCCCGAGGATAATGCCAACATGCACCAACAACTTCATAATTTTAGTAACCATAGCAACAGTATTACGACCAGTGTCCCGATACAGCAAAAAGGTTTGCGGTGCTCTTAGCTCAATCCAGATATTCTTTTTAAAGTCAGCCTAACAGCAAAAACAGTTTGAGGGATATTCAATGTGTTTTGCGAGGATACCTTCATGCGTTGATGAAATGTGTTTTGCAAATTTGTGCATGTGTGTGAGAGAGAGACAGAGAGACAGACAGACAGACAGAGCAAATTATGGATATTGTGAACATGTGTGTACATTTACCTGGATGGCTGTTGAAATGTGCAAAGTTGGCGAAGTTTGCATTGCCTGTGGGCTGGGAGGGTGGAGCTGCAAAGATATCTCCGCCCAAATCACTGAGCAGGTCAAATTTCCTGTCCTGCTGAGTCAATTGAGTACGTGACACTACAGGGGACTGAGAGGGACAAAACACGCAAGCAAAAAAACAAAGAAAAAAAAAAAAAAGACAAAACTTTTCAGACATATCAAGGGAAGCTATGGTGGACACGGAAGGACAAAGAACATTCACAAAACACTTTTTAGTGAGAACAGGTAATCAGGAAGAGATGTTCTACTGCTAAGAATAATCATGCATGCAGGTATGAACAAGATCAAATGATCCAAAACAGCTCCAAAACAGCTACATATCTGACGTGTTCTACAATACACAAATCCACTATATAATGTCCTATCTAGTAAATTTTCTTAACGAGCAGGTACTGCTCCCTGAATGAAGCCAGCACACACACACACACACACACACACACACACACACACACACACACACACACACACACACACACACACACACACACACACACACACACACACACACACACACACACAGGAGTGCGCGTTACCTGGCTAGGTGTGTTCCTGCTGAGATGAAGGGCAGGAGCCGACTCTCCAAGCAGGGTTTTGAGGGGACGAACCTCTGGAGTGCTGCTGGTACTGCTGGCAGAGGAACCAGAAATGGAAGCATGGACTGAGGCCACCACCTTGGCCTGCTCTGGGGGAACGAACCTGGGGTGGGTGGGTGGGGGTGGAGGAACATGAGCATCTGATGGAAGTTGGAAACTTGGAAGCACGTCATTGTTAAACACGAGTGCCTCACCATCGCTTCTTCTCATACTTCTCCTGGAGGAACTCCTTAACTTTCTGGGGCTCCCTGAAGTCTGGGATGACAGAGGTCCTGTCATCATAGAGGCCCAACCATATCCGTTTACACGCCTGCTCACGCAAATGTCCACCAGGACACACACACACACACACACACACACACACACACACACACACACACGGGATAAAGAGACAGAACAAAACTGCTTACAACAAATGTCAAGTGGCTGACCAGTGACGAGTAAGGAAGACGACGAGTGATGGATATGCACGTGAGCCACAGAGTAAAGACTAATCCCACTTATGGAGAATGGCTCCATGGACACAGGTGGAGAAAAAATACATATGAAAGGAAGCATAAAAGGGAATCGTGTGTTCCCGGTAAGAGAAAGAGATGTGTGCATTCAGCCCTTCTAAAGACAGCTGATCTGTGATCTGGGGGTTTCATTCCTTAGAAGGGTGGGCAATACAACCATAAAGGAGACAAATCTGATCCTAGACCAGCATTTTATTCGATAATGAGGCTCAGTAAAGTGTTTATGTTGGGAGTGGGGAGGAAAGACTCGGGCTCCATACTGTAGAAAGTATGTGTGTGAGGAACTGGAAAGTGTGTGTGCGTGCATGTGTACACATGCATGAGTAAGCAAATGAATAAGTAAAGAAAGGAACTGGTACAGTGAGACATGATCACTCAAACCACAGAGATTATGCAAAGCTTCCTCCAGTTTATGCGGTCACTTTCATCATGCCATGAATAGGAGACATCCGGTTATCATCATGATCATTATATTAAAACAACAACAACAAACACCAGTGGCCTGCTCTGTGCTCATAATGACCCGTTATCTTAAAGTAGTTTTATAACCATGGCAACTACTCTGTGCTGAGGGATTGTGTGTGCTTTCTTCTGGTATCTTTTCAATTCTTAGGATTCCTTTACTGGACTTTTCACTGTTTGTTGCTTTTAATTTGCTGCTGGCTTGACAGAAAAACCAAGACGTTGTTCCTGCACAGCTTTGATGCATTAAGAACACACGACACCACCTTCAAATTCACTGTACTTGCATGAGCGCGGCCTGAGTGTCTATAATTCAATAATAATGTAATTCTCGTTTGTCACACGCATATCCGCACACACATGGTAAAAGTGTTAAGATGAAGGGTGAACCAAAATATCTATGCAGTGCTCATTAATTCTTACACAAACAACAAAAACATGTTAAATACAGACACCCACGAGATCAATTACATCAACATCTGCAAAACCGGACTCTATTAATGGCCCAACACAATCATAACAATGCTGACAACCACCAAGAAACAACCAGCCACTATTTACATATGTTCAGTACAGTTAAAGCCACACAAGAATCACACTGGCATGCACACAGCCATGTAGGGCTGAACGATTAATTGCATTTGCGATAATCTCGCGATATTTTAAAACACAATTCTCTAATCGCACAGGCTGCGATTTAAACTGGTCACGTGACTTGGGAGCGAGCCGAGCCGAGGACGAACGGCGAAAACTCGAGCAGGAGGCAGGGAGGTGGAGAAGAGAAGTTAACACAGCACACTTTAACTTGTTGCACAATGGCTTCAGGCTCGACAGAAGCTGCACATCAGTTGTGTGAAATTACTTTGGCTTTTAAAAAGATGCTGCTCAACGTCAGGTACTGTGTAAAACGTGTCTTGCTACTGTTGCTATGACGCGAGGTAACACTACAAACCTTTTTCAGCATTAAAAAAAACACTACAAAGCCTCGTATGATATTTGTAAGGTTAAAATGCCAACGACCAGTGCTGCGTCTTCAAATACGCCAAAGTGTTTCTCTGCGCTTATACAGCTTTAGTATGCGGTGAGCAACGAAATACCGTAAAATCACTCATATAGGCGCAATAAGATTTAAAGCACGGATGAATCGCGAAAACGCGGATAGCTTGACCGGTCCAGCAGACAGGGTTCACTGACCGAACCGTTTGAAAGTGTAACTCCTTATGGATGTAATTGGAAGCGGCACGCTGAAATAACTCGGGCAGTAACGGAGTTCATAGTGAAAGACATGATGTCCATTAATATAGTGAACAAGCCCGGCTTCATGGCTTTGTTAAACACACTGGATATGCGCTACCAAATGCCCTCACGCCCATATTTTAGCCAAGTTGCTATACCTGCAGGGTTGCCAACTCTCACGCATTGAGCGTCTTAGACTAAATAGTTACTAGTTCGCTCTGGCGCCAACCACAGGCGGTCGATCGATCGCGATATAATAATAATACTTAAATTTTGTCCATTTTACACCGCCCCAATAACAACAAATTACGTTCACCACCCACTCCAGGTTCAAGTCTCACTCCAAGCGATCTTGAAAAGTTGGCAACCCTGTATCTGAGCTGTATAAAAAAAATGCCAAAACAGAGTTTCCTGAAAACAGTGGAAAAAATCACGATTTTAAATCGCAATCGCAATTTATAGATAAAAAATTGCAATTAGATTGTTTTCCAAAATCGTTCAGCCCTACAGCCATGCACACACTGGAAACAGTGAAATATTGCTAATAACTACGCAAATCACCAGCACACCAACGTCTCCCCTCCACAGTGCTGAGAAAGCACCACACAAAAACGGAAATGGAGAGTTTGCTATATAGCCAGTTAATTTAGCAGCCACTCAGACCAGCAGGACTGCACACAGAGGTCGCAAGAAGCTGTAGGTGGAGTTACTGTCTGGATGTGGAGACGCTGTAGGTGGAGTTACTGTCTGGATGTGGAGACGCTGTAGGTGGAGTTACTGTCTGGATGTGGAGGTGCTGTAGGTGGAGTTACTGTCTGGATGTGGAGGCGCTGTAGGTGGAGTTACTGTCTGGATGTGGAGGCGCTGTAGGTGGAGTTACTGTCTGAATGTGGAGGTGCTCGACAGAGTTTCTAACATTGTGTTGCAGGTTGAGTGGCCCACCAAGCTCTCATTAAATTTCTCATGCCAACTGCAGCCTGGTTTTAGCTGTGTGTGTGCGTGTGTGTGTGTGTGTGTGGGCACATGCACACACCAAATGAAGGAGTACAGAGTTGTGACAGGAGGCAGGGACAGAACAAGATTGGGAGAAGAAAGAAAGAGAAAGAAATTGGTAAAGCAATGAGATAGAGATTATCGATGAAAACCAAAAACCAATTAAACATCACCGTTCGTTTGAAATAAATAAAATACATAACGAGGGGGAAACAACGAGAATTGCCACTGGCCACTCAAATCGATACGCCAAATCATTCTTGCAGCCATAATTAAAAAAATAATTGCGACCACAATTTAAGAAATTTGTTTGTGACACATGCTTCTGAATAGTACATACAGTTTATATGTCATTGCCACAAGAAGTGGTACTTTGAAAAAGGAAATGTTGTGAAGGAATGATGTGAAGGTATGCTGCACAATCTCCAGCACGACCTTGTGCCACTCCTCACTCACAGACGGGGGGGGGGGGGGGGGGGGGATCGCAGAATTCAGACAGAGTTGGGAGGAAGACAAAGGAAAGAGTGAATAAAAGAACAAAGGCATGAACGGAATGAAAAAGACTTTGAAAGAAAAGAAAAAAAATCCTGACAGAAAGAAGGCAGAGAGGAGGAAGACAGCGGTGGTGGATCCCAAGCGGGGGCATGAGGAAGTGAAGGGGGGGGGGGGGGGGGGGGGGTGAGTGTCAGTGGCCCTTTTCAAACACCCTTTTGTCTCTTCACCCTGACTGCTGTACACATTACATTTCTTTGTGTTTCTCACAGCGCACTGAATCAACTGTGCCTGAAATTGGCATTTTGGTTTACGCTTATGTACCCCTTCTATAGGTTGCCCCGGTAACTTACCTAACATGGACTGCTATTGAAATACAAATTCTTTACGCATCTCTGTAAATTCAGATGCGCATAAGTAAAAAGGAGGCGGGGTCTCGACAGAGCAGAGAGAGAAGTCACAGATGGGAACGTCAGACGCTAGACGCACTACAGGCCACCCTCGCCTGTCTCTCCGGCCCGTGACCTACAGGGTAAAGGAGAAATCCCCCGCGGAGATCTGGGAACACCAGGACTCTTGATTTTATAGAGGTATCTCAGTGAATGGGGCCAGTTATATTCCCATACCAACCACCATGCTGGCAGCATTCCAAGTAAGCCTTGGGTCAGGGCGAGGCAGGTCACAAGCTAAATTCCAGGTTTATTACTACTGCTATTTTACATGAGCCTATTAGACAGATTCACACTCTATGGAGTATCAGGCTATTGGAACCCAATAAGAGCCGTTCAATACGAGCTATAGGAAACACAACTACGGGCTTTTGTTTGAACCATTCTATTACCCTCTTTACTTTTGTTAAAACCATTCTATCAACCTTTTTACTGTTGGCTACTTTTTTATTCATGAGCAGTGCTACTGCAAAATGTCAAAAGTTTTGTGTGGTTTCTAGACACACTTTTGTCATTTTTTGGATGAAAATTTAGAATCTAAATTAGCCATGGTAGTGTGTGTTTATAACAATCATGACATCATATCTTTATTGTCTAGAGACATCAAGAATTACTGTGTATCCTTTCATATCTATCCTGTATCTAAAAGTACTTCAACCCCTGACTATCCTGCATTACTGTAGTGTCTCATTCCAGTGACAATAATATAGATAATCTTTCTGTAGTGTGATACTATTTGAGTGCAGTGCAATTCAGATCACATTAAAGAGCGTCAAATACTTATGCTGTGTTACTAATTTACTAAGTTACTTATAATGCTGGTCCACATATCCTTGATTAGGTTTTTTTGAAGCAAGAACATGTAAGAATTGCATCAGTAAACTAAGAACCTTCATATACACCAATTGTTCTTTCAAACAAACACTTATGCCCAGGCTGAATTTAACGTAATTCAAATCACCAGATCTTTGAACGAATGAAAGCATCAGCAACAAAAACGCTGTCCCCAAAGCCTGAAGGTGTGCTGACGTCACCTCTGTCGGTGGCAAATGATGTTAAGGATCTCATCTCATTACCTCATTCCCATGCTTCTGTAAAAATTCTATTTCCTGTTGCGTGAAGGTCGTCATTGAGATGGACTTCACTCTGTGGGGAGGATTCAGGCCTCGTCTAGAGAAAGGTGGGAGAGAGACATTGGTCAAATATACACTGCATTTACAATTAACAAGCATGTTTCAGTACAACAAAGGAAAAAGGATACATTTAGAAATGACCTGAAATTGCCCTTTTCTCCACCCCCAACCCCCCCAGGTGGGCCCACCTAACCCAGTCCCACCTCATAAGGCTTTGAACGATCGGCCCTGTTGGTCTGATTCATCTTTATTCGGAGCTCTGCCGCTGACAGTCAAACCGTGTGTGTGTGTAACCCGCCCTCCTGTCAGCCTATGGAGAAATGCTGGGGGATCTAGAAAGCTGCCACGTGCAAGTGGAAGTGCTAAGGTTCCAGTTGGTGAATTTCAACAAAAGATGGAAAAGATTTGAAACTGGGCTAATTAAAGTTCAGAAAAGAGTGAATGAATGAAAATGTATCTGAAAATGAGTCTGAAAAATGAGTCTGAAAAATGCATGTAGTATTTTACATAGTAAAAATGTAATATTTACATCATAGTATTATGTTTTTTAAGACAATGAAAATTTTGATTTCATATCATCCACCAGTTGATGTAGGTCAAACAAGCTCCATCTTCACAAAAAAAATCCCACTGTGATGTCACAGTATTGAATTATAGCAATTCATTACAAAAGCTGTCTGATCTTAAATGCTAAGGGCTCTTAACAAAGGAAAGGCAAACAAATGGCAGAAAGGTCTTTACCAGACCTGCCTCTGCTACTCTTTTCATTAGAGTGGCATTAGCCAGTGCATTATGTCCAAATGTTATTTAAAGCAGCTTAGAATACACTAAGGAGTATCAGACAGACAGACAGACAGACAGACAGACAGACAGACAGACAGACAGACAGACAGACAGAGAGAGAGAGAGAGAGAGAGAGAGAGAGAGAGAGAGAGAGAGAGAGAGAGAGAGAGAGAGAATAATCCTTGTTCTACCACACTGATACATTAATTGTGGAATCCCCGGTGACCCTATTTCTTCTTTGATCATCATACACAAGCAAATACTAAGTGCACTAACAAATAAACACTGAGCAGAATACCACATTGTATTATAACTACAACATATTAAACTGGAAGGACAGGGGGTGGGGAGAGAAGCAGACAGAAGGGCAGATCGTATGAGAACAGGGGTTCATTTGATCAGGGAAGTGTTACACTTCTTCCCACTTCTTGTATTAGATTAGCAGACGTCCCTGTGTGCATGCACGCATGTGTATACACTATATTTAGTGGCAGTGTCCGTGTGTACTATATTAACTGCAGACCCTTTTTTAGATTGAAGAAATCTGAGTTATTGGCTTTATTATTCATAATTCTGGGACAAGGACAACAAAGTGTGAAGGTGCAAGGCACCCCCGGGTTTGTGTGTGTTTGTGTGTGTGTAACTACCACTTCATCTTGGAATTTTTGTACATTCATCTGGCCATGACCTTGCCTATGGGGTGTGTGCGCATGCATGCGCGCCTGCCTGTAAAGATCCTTGGATCAAGTGTCAGTTGAATATGAAGATATCGGGTCAGGTATCAGGTTAGGTTTTGAGAAGACAATACAGATCTTTGCCAAATAAATTGACAGTTGCACTTACATTACAGTGGACTCTAAACTAGTAATGTGTGTGTATTCGTGTGGTGATGGTCAATCTCCTGGCACTGAAACTGGTCTTATTTTGTTTTTTTGAAGTAGTGGCAGTGAGTGTTGAAGAAAGCCACAAATCAAGAGTAGTAATAAACATAATGGGCTCACGGGCCAGTCATATTAAACACTCCTTCTGGTAATCACTGTATGTGAGGATTCTGGTGGTCAGAGTTTGCAAAGGAAAAGCCTCACAAACTGAGCTTCTGTGCGAGAGTCTGAGGGACAGCAACAGAGGCCTGACTGTGTAAGACTAGACCAGGTGCTAAATTATTCATGTTGCCTGCCTGGTGCCAGAGCTCCTGGGCCTGGGAGTGGAGCACAGGGCCCTGGGGTAAGCATGACCAAGCCTGCTGGCTTTGCACAGAGACGCTTCCAACAAGAGCAGCATGTAGCACTTCCATAGACATATTACAGAGGCTCAAATATCATCAGACATTAAAAATGTAAGATCATGATACTTAAAGACATGAGACAATATGCATCATGGTATTTGGTTCCTCTGAAGGGGCTGGAAGAGAGAAAGGTGGTCAGGGTTCTAGAGGTACCGACAATGTTACACATATGGCAGAAAAATGTATTCTCCTGTCCACCTTCAGTAGTGTTCACATCACAGGGGCTCTGATGCATCCGCCGCCTCCCGTCAGGTAACATGGAGGATTCACAGTGGCTCCTGTTTATGGCTCAGTCCTCTCTATCTTTCATATGTATAACCAAAGACACTGAACTCATCCTTTCCTTCTCTCTCTCTCTCCCCAAGATGTTGACATGGTAACACCTATCTTGACACATCTGGCTGACGTCATGGATGAAGGCCCATCACCTAAACATGGCAGAAAGACACAGCTGATACACATTCCTGGAAGCACCTGTCCAATCCATGATCGGTTTTCCTTTGAAAACTCATGGACTACAATGTCATAAAATATCAGAAACCCGAGTGTGGTCTTGGACAACTAGCTGTCACGCTCTGCTCATGTTGGTGGGTGTGACCCAGACATGCAGGTTTCCCGTGTAGATCACAAGAGGGGTTTGGCCGTTTCTCAGAAGGGTCAGTCACCTGCTTGTCCAGTACCTCTTCACTCTTGGCTGATCTTTCTCTACGTGCCATTGGACCCTTGCAGATGATTCACAATGAACCTCTCTGGTTCTCCCTCTCCAAACTCCCTTACTTCACTTGACCATATCGGATTCAAGATAACAGTGCTCCCCTACAAAGTCCTAAACGAACCAGCCCCCACCTGCCTGAAAGCACTTGTCACACCCAGCACGGTATCACGCAACATTTGCGCCTCGCGTACAGCTCTGTTTGAGCCACCGCCCCTCGAAAGACAAGAAAGAGTCAGATGGTGGATTGAACTTTCACCGCCTGTCCCTGCAGATAAGGCTCTTGAGGTCTTCGCACACAAGCTAAGGAACCACCGCCAGCACTGTATAAAACAATTATTTCCTTGGCTATATGGTATGCGTAGGCTTCGGCCTAGTTGCGAGGCCTCTGTGAGGATCTGGACCTGTGCTGGGAATACACCTGCAACTGAAGGGCCATACCCTCATCTTAATGTTGACCCCATCAGCAAAGTCTGACCGCCTCTGTGGCATCAGAACATGATCGCACCAAGCTGTTGTGGTGGTGCACAAGACCGAGTAAGGAACAGAAAGGGATGAGAGAGAGAGAGAGAAAGTCAAAGAAAAAGGACAACACTTGTCCATCATGTAAAAATCTCATTGATTCCCCATGGATCCTGGAACCATGAATTCATCGTTCCAGATCATCCTGCATCAGTCCTGTCCAAATATGCATCTCTACCTCTAATCACACAACATCTAACCACATCCACACCTGGGGCCATCAGTGCTCCTCCGTCAGACTCCGTTTAGGAAACGCACGTTACATGTTCAGTAGAGTCACAATGACATGCAGAGTAGAGCTGCAATGTGCCTATTCCACAAGGATCGAAGTATGATTCATATCACACGCGTGTACATGTACGCACAGCACGCACACAATGTCAACAAACACGCAAGAACACCAGTAGGTAGCGATGTGCTTACAGCTACTCGTATCTGAATAAAATCAAAACATGGAACTGTGCTCAAAAACTGTTGCCTAAGGCCAGGTTGAGTAAATGTTACCAAAGGTCGGTGCTTTGGTTGTACAGCTGGGGATGTGAAATGCTACTATCCGTGATTCAGTCCATTTGAAAACACACTCTGTTTTCACAGTGTGTGCAGTGGGAAGTGTACCGGTCATTGACCCGTTTGGCAGGGTTTTGCACAGCCATCAAGCAAAACCTCGTCTAGGTGAAATTATTTTTTTTTAACAAAGGATAGATTATCTTTAACAGCTGTTGTTGAAATGAAAACAACAATGTCAATATGTAAGTCAGTACATAAAAACATCCAGTCAAATAGTAGTTTATAAAGAAGGAGAATACTTCATTGCTGAATGTAGAAAAACAGGAACAAAGACAGAAGGAACTGTAGTCAAATCACAGTTTTTACTTCAGATGAACACATCATGCTGCCTTTTACGGCCCACTGGATTATTTCTGATTTGTCTCTACAGTCATTTCTATGATCATCCTGAAATTACAACCATGCTGAACATCATGGTGTCAGCTGACATATGAGAAAGAGTATACTGAACACAGTTCTGTACTATCTTCAGTATTAGGGCTGCACGATTAATCGTATTTTTATCGTTATCGCGATGTGAAGTTTCACGATAAACACATCGAAAGAGCCACGATAACTCCTTGAATAACAGCAAACTCAAATTGCGTTATCCTCGTCCAGCAATAGAGGGAGCTATTCGCGCTGCAGACTATGATCACGTGACGTAAGTAGGCAAGAGGCAGAGTGAGGCAGAGTTGCCAGGTTCTCGGTTTTCACGCCAAATTGGGCTTGTTTGAAAATCCAGCCGCGGGTAAAAATTCTGGGGCCGCGGGGTGTGGTTTTTTGGGCTACTTTTGAGTTGGGCTACTGCGGAAGTTACAAGTCAACACTAAGAATCGATCGCGATATAATACTTAATTTGTCTCCAGTTCACACTCGCAACACCCCCCCCCCCCGCCCACAACTTACACGCAGATTTTGTGCGGAAAGCTTTTGTAGGACCTGGCAACCCTGGAGTGGGGTGAACACGCTCATCAGACACGCGATTTGGTTCCGGGAGACGAAAATAACGTAATCGCGGTGGCTTCGCCCGTGTGCAATTGCCTCGCGCGCTGTTGACTCACGAGGTCGTGCACCTCTCGAATTTTGTAAGTTCGCGCGCGCCGCGTCTCGGCGCAATGAGAACAGTCATGTTTGCAGGGTTCATACACCTATACAAGGTGGAATTCAAGCACTTGTACGTCACTTTCAAGGTCCATTTCAATAATTCCCAGCACGTTATTGAATTAAATATTTATACATATACTCTAAATGATTCGAAATAATTCGCTTTTTTATCACATTATTTAATGTTATTATTTATTTAAAGTTCGCGCGCGCCGCGTCTCGGCGCAATGAGAACAGTCATGTTTGCAGGGTTCATACACCTATACAAGGTGGAATTCAAGCACTTGTATGTCACTTTCAAGGTCCATTTCAATAATTCCCAGCACGTTATTGAATTAAATATTTATACATATACTCTAAATGATTCGAAATAATTCGCTTTTTTATCACATTATTTAATGTTATTATTTATTTAAAGTTCGCGCGCGCCGCGTCTCGGCGCAATGAGAACAGTCATGTTTGCAGGGTTCATACACCTATACAAGGTGGAATTCAAGCACTTGTACGTCACTTTCAAGGTCCATTTCAATAATTCCCAGCACGTTATTGAATTAAATATTTATACATATACTCTAAATTATTCGAAATAATTCGCTTTTTTATCACATTATTTAATGGATATTTATTTTCAAAACGCCCAATCTTAACGTCTTCACGTTCTCTCATGTTTCGTCCTGGAATTACAAGAGGCTCGTATTTGTTAACGTAATACAAGAGAATTGTTCAGTCAGACAGATATTTGTTGTGAAACGAAGTAGTTACAATTTCAAGCCTTTTCAAATACTTTAGCCTAAATTCCAGCACTTTTCAAACCTGAAACACAAAGCAACATTAAAATTGGTCAGGTAAAAGTTCATTCCCCTGCATTTGAGGGGTGTTTTTTTTAATACTACTAGGCCTAAATATCGTTTCGGACAACACTGCAAAGAATGTGACACGGCAAGATTAAACGCTTCCGCCGTTCGCGGAGGTTAACGAGGTGTGCGGAGTCGTTCACTCGTGAAAGTATAAACCTAGATTGAATCTATTGTTGAATAAACCTGCAAAATATTTGGAATTATTCTGGATTCATTACACAGTAAAAAACAAAACAAATTAACGTGCTGCTGTTCAGAGAGACACTACATTTCTGTATTTTAATCTTAATTTATCGTGGTTCACATCGATATCGGGATATCCAACAACGTTATCGCACATCGCAATTCTAGTCCATATCGTGCACCCCTATTCAGTATCATGCTCTCGGCCGACATAAGGGAATAGGCTTCTCAGGAAAGACATACAGACCAGTGGACTTTGCTGGGTTCCTAGCACAAGCTGCACTAAAATGCATGGAGAGCCCAGCAGGTGCCCCAAGGCACACATAACTGGCATGAAGCTAGGCCTGCCACAGACCGCATGCTTGTGAACAGAAGTGATGGCTGCTAGCTGTCATGTTGAACCTGGTCTCAGAAATAAACTGGAGCGTCTTTTCTATTAATCGTCATAAACTGTGCCTTGCTGTGATGATGTTTTGTGTCTGCTAAAGTCTTCCAACATTCTTTGCCAACAGCTCCATCATTTTAAAGAGCATAGCTTGAAACAAACATGGATGCTAGTTGAAAAGGCAAATGGGTCATAGTTTCATTTTGGTCCCGAATGAAATGAAACAGTTGAGGTTAATAACTTGGAGCAGGCGAATCTGTCACATTTGCAATTAACAGCAGCAGTAAAGGGCGCTAATACAGCAGCCTCTCGTAGTTTGGCTACGAGAGCATTAACACATTCTGTCGGTCAAGGAACATTACCTAGCAACAACACTGGGCTGATTGTATCAAGGAACCTAGCAGAGATTGTAGGAGTTGGGTGTCATGGCCTTTCCATGTGCAATGGATACATGCAATGGAGTTTCTCACTCTCTCCCTCACTCACGTACACATATTTCATTCTGAGAGTGAGTTTCACACTCCCTGTCAAGATCAGCCAAAGTAGAGCTGGGCGAATGTATAAAAAACGAATAATTGCACCCATTAGTGTCTTGGCTGTAAACAGGGCTGCAAAAGGTTGAGCTGTAAAAGTAGACGGGTCTGATTCTAAAAACAGTGGACAAGTGTCCAATGCAATCAAGGTGCATCTTATATAACTTCCGTGTGGGATATAAAAAACTTTTAAAACTGAAGTGTTACTTCTAACTAGCAAGTTATCTCTTCACAGGAACACTCTGTAGGAAATGACTGGGGGTAACAGAGAAACCCACCCACATGTGGAATGTGTTTACACAGTAACTGACCCCACCTCACAATGAACAAAAAATGGTGTGCAATGGATGGTGTGGAGGTCTTGGGCCAGAAACGTTCGGAGATAGTACAGCCTTCTGTTGAACTAAAGACGTGTGGTGCAAGCTACACTAAAAAGACAAAATGCAAATGCAGGCAATCTGTTCCTCTCAGATTCCAGCAAATGTACTGGACTAGGATTACATCATTAGCCAGCCAACCAGACTCAAATGAGAGCAAATCAAAACCAGATCAAATGTTGACCCGTTCAGAGCTACATTATAGGAACCGGAGGTTAGCTTAAACACTGATTAGCAATTACCTTTTACAAGGATAACTATAGCATACACTAGGAATTATTCTAATAAAATGTGAGTCACTTAAGAACAATGAAAAACAGAACAGTAGCCATTTCAAGAGTGACTTTTGTGCTAGCAGAAAAGGGGCCCCAGCACACGCACACACATGCACAAAGGCCACCCATAACTGCTTGCTACATTCCAGACTCTGAGGTGTGAGTCCAGCTTTGACTTCCTGTCCTGCTGTTTCCATTTCCTGTTGCACATGCACACCACATGCTGCTGATGCAGCAGAAGGCGACACAAACTTCCTGTATGCTCCCACATGTGCAAACAGTGCTTCTTAGTCTCATCTTTCTCTGTCAGAAACCCACAAAGACTCGTCAGATCAATTTTTCCATTATTATCCATCATTCAGATTCTGAGCAAACGATCCACAAAGCACAGAGCATTTTGCCCAACAGATCTAATTAAAGCTCACACAAGGCCAGAGGAAATGCACTGAACACATTACAGGATATTGCACACAAGACACATTCACTTTACTGTAAACAACCACATTACTGAAAACAATCATAAATGAAAACAAATGTAACATGACCACAACAAAATCACAAAGGACTGTATGGGACATTCATAGACCACAACAGTGCAGATATTAAAAAGAAAAGGAATTTTTAAGCATTTTCAATCATAAATGCACTTTATGAAACTTGGATGAAGTAAATGAATCAGCAGCAGGTATGCAAATGATACTGAACATCAAGATATTCATATCTGAACATGTCTACTTATAATACACACTGAGCTCAATGACGACATTGTGCCAGCACTTCAGATAACATCAAATCCTCCCCATGATACATATATGGTTCGTCATAGTTTACATCTTTAATACAGAAAAGTCATTGGTTCAGTTCCCAGGGACCACATGCACCATCACCCTGATAAATGTGTACGTCGCTCTGGATAAGAGCGTCTGCCAAATGCCATAAACACAAATGCAGAATGCTGATCAAGTACAACATTCCCATCATGTTTATGACTTTCACAAGTTTACAATACACACATGTATCTGTGGTATGTGGGAGTCATAATGTAGGGCAAGAGCAGACAAGTACAGTCTTGTGGCTTCTCTGGGCTATGAGGATTAGTAAACACAGGGTTACCACCCAGCTGAGATCACACACAGCAGCGAAACCCCCCACCATTCCCACCCTCATGAGCAATTGTAGAATTATCGGTACAGCTCTGGAATTTGACTGTTATTGTTAGGCCGCCTGCCATTGTTGCATCATAAACAGAACTCTGTGACTTCAATCACATTGGCAAGACCCTCCTCCAGAACGGGTTACAAACACGCGCATCAGAACAGTTCCCACGAGAGGGGTGGAACTGATGACTGAGACAAAGCCTGGGGGGCATGCAGCATGTTGGACGCATGCTTAAGAATCAGGTCGCTTGCGACATTGTGATCAGAAGGACTGCCATCTTGCTTTTCCTTCGCCTCCACACAGCAGATCAGTAGTCGAACAGCCCATGAGCACAAAGGCAGGTCACAGGCATAATCAAGAATGTTCATTCAGGCGACTCGAATGAATAAAACAAGCAAATGAGGTATATGATGGACTGACCTACACTGGAGATGCAATCAGAAAGAGATCACACTTGGAGCATGGATCATTAAGAACTATGATTTAAACGAAACGAGCAGTGTAAAGTGCACTCGTCACTGGAGCCCTGTATGTCTTGTTCCAGGTCAGTTTGCGAAACTGGTCGTCGCATCACTGAGAGTCATGGGTGAACAGTTCAGAGTAGCAAAGACAATATGACAGCTGACCAAGTTTATGGGATAAGCCTCCTAAGGTCTGAACAGGATCAAAGTCGTTTAGGCCAATATTGTGCAAATCAGTTGACCTGTACTTCATATATTCGATCACCCTGAAAATAAAGTGAACAATCTATTGCACACTTTTCCATAACTCCTGAAAGAAGAAGTAAAATGCTGGCAGCACTGTTTAGTAAGATTTTAGGGTCATTTTAGAGTCACAAAGTTTCTTAAAGCTTGTTTGTGCCTTATTTAGTAGCATGTGCGCTTGTGTATGTGAATGATGCCGGGTGAGGAACACAGGAGGCGAGTCTTACTACCATGTCTCATTCTAAATGTTTCCATTTTGTCCTCCTCTTCTAAGATTCGATCCAAATGACCATTTGAATTAAAAAGCAAAATTACCCTTCCTGGTCAGGCAGTTTCGGCAAAGTTGCAGCAAACCAAAATAATTTCCCATGATATTATTTCCTGCTCGACAAACATGTTCTTTCAGGTCGGCTGCTCTTTGTTGAAGATCTTTCAAGACCTTTCAAGCTGTGACATTCTCCTGACCTTCAGTTTGCACTGCATGCAACAACACATTACAAAAAAGAATGTGTAATGTGAGCGGTACTGCAATTATGGGATTTCAAAAGTCATGTATTGTGCTTTTGGCCTCACACTACCAGTGACAATTGCACCTCAACTTGATATTCCTAAAACCTGTAAAACTCCCAATCGTCTAAATTCTTGGTTGTGGACGTGCCTCTTTGCTGACCCGAGGGGTTCATGTGTCTGTCTGCGCTGGAGTCTGGCTACCTCATGTGCTCCGATGCGCAGCTACTAAGATTCTAATACCAAAGCAGTCAGTCAAGCTTCTAAAACGACTCCATTAACTCCCTGACCCTCACCGTTACTGCGATAGGAGAGCCATGCAGCACACAGCCTTTGTTGGGAGAAACACATCCTGACCGGTGACATCTCCCAACTTACACAAATAGCTACAACTGCTCATCTGCCAGCATTTCACCAAATGCACCAGCTATACTTTAACGCAGGGCTGTTTTCACTCAGGTCCTGGACAGTCACTGCAATAAAATCATGGCTTTCCTGCTCTTATACATCAGAATGAGCACTAAATGCATGAAAAATAGCTCCTGTGTTGAATTAAGCGTGCTAGAGTAAGCAACACACTCCTAGACTGTGCTTCAAGGCCATCACGTTCTGGAATCCGACACCCCAGCCTACAGCATGAGAAAGCATTTCAAAGACAAAGACAAGCAGACCTACAGCCACCCTCAAAGAGCCATATGTGACACTAATTTATTGCCAAACGTCACGGCCTATTAAATTTGTTTACTAAATTGTATGTGAAAAGTCTTGTGCGTTTTTAAAACAAGGTAAAAGTATCTGATTTTCTTAAATAAAAAAATTTAAATTAAAAGTTTCTTAAATTAATAAACAAATACACAAAAAAGCAACTGTGTTGCCAGTTAGCTAGCAAGATGCTTATAGCAAATTATTTTACAGATACTTCTAGAAGACCTTGCCACAAATCTGAAACCCAAGTCAAAAAGAAACAAAACCAACCCACCCAAAGAACTCATCTCAACCTCACCACTGATTTCATACTACAGTTCGTTACTGAATTCAAACAGACACAGAAAAGGCCAAGCTTATTGATTAAGCCCAATGACAAATTCACCCATAATTTAAGTTGAACCTACATGAACATAACTAAACCAGTGTCTCTGCTGTATTCTCTCTCTCCTCTAATACATATCTTCCCCTCTTGTTTACTGAGCAAAACCCTACCATTATCCATTAATGCTTACATTATCACCATCATTAGGTAATTATGTCTTACAATTCCTATATATTAGCAACAGTGTAACCACTGTATAACTACAGTAGGTTGGTCTGTGCTTCCCATCCTGTTTTCTGCTCACTCCTCTTCCTCTTCATTAGGCTAATTATTAACTGTCACCAAGTAAATAATGATAAAAGGCTCATTTTAGTCTAGAAATAGTCACACAGCCCTAAGGGTTTTGGATTTATCCTGTGGTATAAAATCTTTTTTGAAGAATACTGCATGGTTTGGTTTTCACGACAAGCCACTGGCAGTTAGGACCCACTGGCAGGTGGCAAAAGGCGAAGTGACTGTGCCCAGAAGATTCACTGTCCAATAGTAATATCCATAATTGCCTCATTGACCAGCCAATGAAACTGCAGCTTTGAAGGTCTTTATGCTGAAGATCAATATTTGCAATAACTCAGCAGTGCACAGGGTGTTTATTTACTTGTAGTGGAAAGCCCGAGAAACATGTCTTAGGCCACTAGGCTTTGATCATCCTGGTATCTTGACAGCTACTGTGCAACATTAACCCAGGCCAAACGACAATGCAACTGACAGCAATTACTGTTTGTCCCAATAGCTGTTATTTTTAACATTAAGATTTTTCATATTCACAATAGTGGTGCTATTCAAATTATAATGCTGCTAGACTGGGAAAGTGGGTCAAACTGGAATTAAACCAGAATATCTAATTGTTCACTTTTGACTGATCGGACAAATCACAGCTGTTCTTAACCAAACCTACAGAAAGCAAATCACCTTCAAATTTTGTATTCAGACAGAAACAAAGTTCTGTGAGTTCAAAATGAGTTTCTTAAAATGGTCTAGATTCTACAGCTTTATGTGCTTTGTGAACAGACTGAG
Source organism: Brachyhypopomus gauderio (assembly GCF_052324685.1). Lineage (NCBI taxonomy): Eukaryota > Metazoa > Chordata > Actinopteri > Gymnotiformes > Hypopomidae > Brachyhypopomus > Brachyhypopomus gauderio. The sequence goes on from NC_135226.1 coordinate 13,839,810, forward strand.
TTAAAGAAATTGACAACTCATTAATAAGTTGTAACACTGAAAAGCATTTCTTTCACATAACTGACCAACAGCTAAACAGTGTGTGATAAATCTTAGCCGAACCACATCAAATCTTTGGGATCATTTCAACCCTTAAGCTTTACCCTCCGTCTGTCTATCATTATCTTAAATACTATGCAAATTATGTTCGAACTTTCTCCACAGATCTATCATATATATTATTGGCGCTGCTGGTCAAAACCTTAAGAAGCAAAAAGCCTTTAAACAAAAAAGGACACCCGCCCTGACATGACGTGGCTCAACCGCACATCTTGCGGTCAGAAAGATTTACTCGCCACTTTCAGGGAGTATCTCAGAGGAAGGATAGTCTCTATCCTAAACGTTTAGCTACTCAGACTGGAATCAAAACTATCATAACAACCTTAAATCTCCGGACCTAAATATGCAGTTTCGTAAAGGTGGCAGAACATGGTTGTCGTGACGTCATCCCTTATCGCATTACTTTAATTGACACCACAGCTAGTGATTTAGCCACGTTGACTAGCTAGCTAACCTATATGCATTTCTTCAATGCAGTGAAAAATCCACGCATTATAGACCACGTAGTAAAACGTGCTGATGAATATACCACCATCAAGATTGCTGAATTACCAGTCAACTATGGTTGGCTACCTAGCTAGAATAGTATGCCAGAGGTGGTCAACGACTACAGCGCAAAAGCTCATCATAAACCGTATTGTCAATTTCCAGAAACCATTTAGTGTGATTGTGGACTTTTTTTTATGCAAACGCTTTTACGGTCTTAGACTTAATACAGAATATTAGCTGGCTAGCGATTCAGCAAGCACGTAAGAAGCGGACGACCAGTTAACGTTGGTTACGTTAGCTAGCTAAGCTAGAACGTGCAACAGTTTGCGATATCGGCACCACTTGGCGTACACACCCAAATAGACCCAATGGGTCTCTGACAGGTGAAGATGCCTCGTTGGCGTTTCATTTCTTTCCCCCCAGTCCATGGACTGTAACCTGTTCGCTAACCTACCCAACTAACTACCCAACCTCTCGTTTAACGGTAGTCGTGCTGTCCGTGTGGCTACAGACCCGTTCTAGTTAACAGTCTGAGGAATTTCTAGCTAACGTGTTACCACGTAAGTTAGCCTAGAAACGGGAGTTAACGTCAACTCTAGACGTTATCCGTTAACGGGGGAGTTGGTTATTAAGATGAAGACGGAGACTAAAGCAAGTTTGCCACTCTCCGTGACATAAATGTGTTAAATTAGCTAGGCGGCTAGCCGGTTGGTTTCCTCTGTTCGGACGAAGATAACGGGAACGCTAGCCTCATCTCACACGCGCGCGCTACGGCGTAACCGATTGTATCGTAATGCTAACAAGCTAACAGCGCGCGACCGCTAACTGACCAACTGCCAGTCAACCGACCCCCACACACCCACCCTTGTCTTCCACACAAAAAAAAACGATAAGGGAAACGTTCATAATAATTGACAAATTTCCCAGAGTAAGTTACTTGGTTTAAAAAAAATGGTCATATATTAAATATAAATTGTGTCCTGTTGAATTATTATAACGGGCAACGTTAGCCGGCTAGGTTACACTGGCTACGCCTGTAGCGCCTGCCTGTTCGCGGTCCTCGCTAGCTAGCCGGTTAGCTACTCACAGAATGCCCGAGCAGGAGGTGCAGACGAACGAGCCGACCGTCATGTTGGCGTAGGTCGGGCCGCGTTGGTCGCAGTCAAAGCACTTTCGGTTGGGAGGTAAACTCGTCATTTCTCTCAGCATCTTCAGGTGTTTCTCCTCCTGTTTTCGCTTCGCACTCGCCGCCATGGTCGGGGCCGTGGTAGTTGACACAGGGTGGGGGAAAAAACCGGTAAAAGGCGTTAACAGCCACAAATATTTAAAAAAGACCCTTCGGCAAGTCACTTAGACCGACTGTGAGACGACTGGGGAGGAAGGCGGCACGGGGCGGCAGTGAGACGGGCAGGGGTTCAGTGCCTCACGTTTCCATGAACAAGGGGAGAAGAGAAAGCGCCGTAGTGCTGAGGGGCCTCTCGCACTCGCACCGCCCGCTGGTGGTTTCCGAGCGCAAATGATCGACACCCAGCAACATGACACTCGACTTCAGATCTCCGTGTCGAGTGACCCAGTTCAGAGAGGCAAACTTGAGAATTTCGACGGCAAAACGTTATTTTCTCCAGCTGCAACCAAACAGCATCTCTCTCCACAGTCGTGCCCAGTTAAAACGAAACACTGGTTTTCATGTTATGCAGCATTGTTTCCAAATTGAATATTTATACTAATCAAGGCTTTTGTGTTCATACATAATCCTTCCTGTCATCCTGTATAAAAGACTAAAGGCAATTTATTCTGCTCATTAGCCACTTATCAAGCCCTTCATGAGTCTTTTCACGCACTGAGTCAGATGTTCCCGAGCCCTAATTGTCTTCAGTTAATTCCCTGTGAACAGGGGACATATCATAGCCCATAATTAAGTTTTAAGTCTTAAGTTTTAAGAATGCTGATGTTGAATGTGTCCTTTTAATGAAATTCTTTATAATGTAAAAAAAAAAAAAGAAATTACACATCTTGTTTCCACTAAATCCAAGAAGAAAGGTCCCAATTGTAGACATTACTTGCACTACTTCCTATGAATAACTGGAATTACCAAGAACCTTGTAGTGCCACTTTATCCTTTTACCTAGAATAAGAAAATGCAGGTAGAGTTGTGCAGTAGCACAGCTAAAACATATACACACTCTTTTATGCTGTATGTGATCTGGAATGACTATTTAACCTATTTAATAACATTCTCAACATGTCTTTCATGTCAACATGTTTCACAATGTCGGGGAAACCTTTTTAATCATCAATTACATCATAGCACATAAACATTAAAAACTTGATCCCAAACATATATGGACGTATTACTTTTATTTATCCAAGATCTCAGTCCTGATATACACCAAATTGTACAATACTCCAGACAGTCTGTGTTCTGTCAATTTGAAACATGTCTACTGCCGTACCCTTCATCATTTTATACATACATTTCCACAGCTTTTAAGTCCACTGCATAATTTCAGAGGCAGTTTTCAGAGAAAAAAATGCACACCCAGCGCTCTTCCTGTGGGAATTGGTTCAGCAGAAGTTTTCCTTTGAAAAGGATGTATTAAAACTCCATCCTAACTACAGGTCAGTAACATCCTGCCCAATTAATCACTTTGTATACATAATTTACCAAATTATAATATGGAAAAACCTTGTAATACAGTTGGAGCCATTTTGCTCAGTGTGAAGCAGCATGTGAAAATGTGTCTGAAGTTGACGAAGAATATAAAGTACTTCACTGTCGTTCTCACAAGTATCAGATTGCAGTGATCTGTGGAGCTTCAACCATTTCATTTTAGAAGCTTACAGCTTCACGTCTCCTAGGTGGTGCACGATGGAAACAGGAAAAAGAAACAAAACAAAAAACTAGCAGCCCTCCAGGAAACTGGGTGTTTAGGGATGCAGGTGTTTCCAAGCAGGTGTCTGAGTAAACCACAACACCTGTGGGTAACCAGGAGGAGGGGGGGGGGGTGTTGCATGCTAGTTCAGTAACTGCAGCATGAATGGAGAATTTGCCCTTTTTAGATGCAACTTTCTCCAGCGGTGAAATGAATAATGGAGGATAGATGGGTCTCAGTGCTTCAGCCACTGTATGGGTGAAGAGGTTGGATGTAGGGTAGGAACAGGGAGATAGGAGAGCGAGTTATCTGTTGGAGAGGGCCTGGCTGGCTGCTGGGTGGTGCTGCTCCTGGGCCGGGGAGAAGTCGAACGGTCTCCGGTTCTCCGTGAAGCCAAAGAGTTTCCGCAGAGCCACACGTGCTGCCTCCTCCTCGGCAGAGGAGAGTGTCTCGCCAGGACCCTGGGCCAGGAGCTTCTGATCACTGAGGCACACACACACCCCAACGCATCAGAAACAAGAAAGCAGACAAGTTGTGGCTCCATTAACATGCCAAATCTGAGCCGTTACAGTGATAACCTCAAAACTGTTCTAAGATCACTGTAAAACCTGCATCTGTCAAGACCTCAAGCTAGCAAGACTCCAAGATGAATTTGAAACAGCATCCAACAGCAGATTATCTGTGACGTACATGTACAGGCCGACAAAGTAGAGAGGGAGGACCGTGCTGGCGCCGGAGGCCTGAATGAGGCGTGGCTCGGGTAGCGCCATCCCTCTGCGTGTTAGCTCCTCCACCAGCAGGCCCATGGGGTTCACCACCTTCCACATATCGAACAGGTCCTTCCCTATCAGCTGCGTGAGCAGGAAGTCCTGCAAATACACCCACCCCAGGCAGCAAGGCCCAAAGTTAGTGGATTCAGAACATTTCACCCAAAATGTTAACATGGGTAACACTGAAGAAAGTCCTTATGAATAATGTGAAATCAAAACATTTGCATACTGCTTTCTGAAATGTTTTTCTGTGGAAAGTGTTGTAAGGGGTAGTTTTTTAATAAAAATTATAAATTTATGCTTTGAGGGTAAAATGCTTATTGTAGATCAGTGTAAACAGAGTGGTCTCTAACCCTTAGGAAGAGCCCCGTCCTCTCAGCACCACTGCTTTGCTGCAGAGCACCAATCACAGCGAAGAATGTTCCATGAAGGACATCATCTGGAACAGGAAACTCTTCCGTCATCGCCAATTCTTCCACAGCCAAGTTCCGTGACACATGGCACATGACCTCTGACCCAGTCAGGTGACCCACAATGGCAGCCATGCCCTCCTCGGGCAGGCTTGGGAAGTTGCTCCTGCACCAGTCCATGAGGAAACCCTGTCAATTGTACCATTCAGACATAAACACAATATTACTATTACTGTTTAACATGAGACTTAAAGGAATATGTCCATGTTTATGAATCTAACCTCTGTCTACTGAAGTTATCAGAAAAAGATTAAGAGATTAATTATGCAGTGCCAGCAAAAGACCACAAATGATCTAATTCCAGTCCAATGTAAGATGCTGCATTACCCATTTCCGATCCCACTGCAAACCAAACAATACCCATTCCCAATCCCAGTCTCACCAGTGGGAACCCAAACATTACCCAGTCTCACCAGTGGGAACCCAAACATTACCCAGTCTCACCAGTGTGAACCCAAACATTACCCAGTCTCACCAGTGTGAACCCAAAACATTACCCAGTCTCACCAGTGTGAACCCAAAACATTACCCAGTCTCACCAGTGTGAACCCAAAACATTACCCAGTCTCACCAGTATGAACCCAAAACATTACCCAGTCTCACCAGTGTGAACCCAAACATTACCCAGTCTTACCAGTGTAAACCCAAACATTACCCAGTCTCACCAGTGTGAACCCAAACATTACCCAGTCTCACCAGTGTGAACCCAAACATTACCCAGTCTCACCAGTGTGAACCCAAACATTACCCAGTCTCACCAGTGTGAACTGCTCGCCATGCTCTCGCAGCTCTGTGTTGTCTTTGAGGTTGAGCGCAGCCGCACCAGTGTCCAAATCCAGCACACGCCGCCTCTCCTCCTCTGACCGCACATAGCAGGGGTTCACAAAAGCCGTTTTCAGGAGTTCTGTGGAGAAACGCTCCTTCAGCCGGACACCGAAGGCCTCCACCTCGGCATGGTAGTCCCAATTAGGATGCTGAGAGCTGAAAAGTGGTAGAATGTTCACTAACCAAGAAATGGTGAAGAGTAACTCAGCCTCACACTAGTACACTGATTTGTACATTTTGTATGCATGTTTTTTGTGTATTCTGGTATGTATGGAAGACACAGTGGTTATATTCAGCAACTCACAAACAACTTAGTGGATAACAATATAGAAATGCTTTCCATAGTCAAACTCCACTGACTGAGTGAAAACCACTCTCTGGGGAATTAAACCTCTGATGGAGTGTTGTGGTCTCTGCTGTTGTTGCAGGTGCTTCCAAACATATGATGCGAGATCCAAGCTAAACTTAGTATGCAGCACGGAGATAAGGAGTGGGACGATTTAAGACACTCAAACTGGACACATGTTGAAACTGAATTCGCAATTCTGTACTGCTGTAAACGAACCTATTTCAAAATGTTTCCTATATGTCGGAACAGCGAACTAAATAACTTTAAAAAATAAACTAACCTTGCAGAAGGTAGCTATATGAGCTCAGTGTTAGGTTACTTTAAACATGATCATAGACAGAAAGGTACCAAATCAGCAATTGCTGAAGATGACTAAGGATTTTAACTTTAGTTCGGAGGTTCAGAGCAGAACTGTCGCAGGACTTCTTGTGTAATGCAAGTGATCTTGACCTGTCTTGAGTGTTCAGTTATTAGCTCTGCTACCTAGATAAGTCATATAGCGCAACTACCAGTAAACACCCGGGTACAGATACACGTAAATACTAATGCTGTACATTAACAAAACATTTATACACATGTAACTATTATTCAAATAATAGTAACAACATAACCATAACGCCCCGCTACCAAAATGGCCTTGAGATGATCCTTGGTTAGCAGACTGACCGTGGCTTTGGCTTTGGTGGTCCTTCGATCTTCCTTATTCTCTCCATGAGCAGCGTATACGCTTTCATCCATCGTTTTTTCTCCCTGGTCTGTGTGAATAGCACAGACGTGCAAGCATGCTGGTAATGGACACCAAGGGCTAACACACCTCGACTCACAAGCCCCGTGCACGCCGCCATGACAGCACTAGGGAAGACAACATCCGGAGGAGTGTGACCACAGCGACACCACGTGTTCAGAGGACCAAAGTGTTAAACATCACCGGAAGCGCAACATACGAGGGGGGAAACGCTATGTTAATTCTGCATGAATAGCAACACTTTACTTGATTGTTTCATCTTTAAATACCCGTAAGAGATATTTATGTGTAGCCTCGGAATTCTTGAAATAGAAAAATTACTTACCTGATGTTAATGTTATGCCAGAATGTAAATTCACCTTTAAATTTCAAGAGACCATGTTATGAGGTAGTCTATAGGCCTACACATTTTTATCAGGTATTGTAAGTACATTATACTAATTCATGTTCTTTTTTTTTCTTTTTACTTAAGTATCATTTATTTCACCATCCATCCATCCACAACCGCTTATTCAGGTCATGTAGCCTAAGCAAAGAGCCCTGGAGATATAATCTCTCCAGCATGTCCAGGGTCTTCCCCGGGGTCTCCTCCCAGTTGCAAATGCCCGGGGCGCCTCACCAAGTAGGAGCCCGGGAGGGCATCCAGACCAGATGCCTGAACCTCCTCAACTGGCTCCTCTACATGGAGGAGCAGTGGCTCTACACCGATTCCGTTCAAAACTTTAATGGACAGAATCTCTCGGCATAGCCAAGTGGTTTGGTTTGGTGGCCTGAGGATTCCACACCTCTTTGTGTGGATGATGTGGTCCTGCTGGTGCCATGGAGCCAGGACCTGCAGCTCTTGCTGGATCAGATTGCAGCCGAGTGCGAGACGGCTCAGTCGGACAAGGGTGGAGTGCCCTCTCTAGGTCGGGAGCGAGTGCTTGCCTCAAGTGGAGGAGTTGAAATATCTCAACAAGGTTCTTGTTCACAAGTAAGGGAAGGAATGGGAGGTTGACAGGCGGACCAGTGCTGCAGCTGCAGTGTAGCGGACGCTGTACCAGACTGTTGTGGTGAAGAGAGAGCCGGTTCACTGGTCAATCTACGTTCCGACTCTCACCTATGTTCATGAGCTCTGGGTGGTGACCGAAAGAATGAGATCGCAAATACAGGCGGCTGAACCCTTAGAGAGAAGGTGAGGAGCAAGGCCATCTGGGAGAGTTCTGATTTACTTCATTATAATCAGCATTAAATCAAAGAGTACAGAGAGAAGATCTAGCAGATGAAAAAAAGAGCAAAAACAGTTATGAAGCTATTGCAACTGTGGCTATTTATTTAAATAAATGTTTACTATGGGACAAAATGTATGTCAGCAAGAGCAAAATAATGGAAGACAGGAAGAAGGACAGACAGATGGACACAGTGAGAGACATTTCTTTGCGAGCACGGCCATCCTGTTCTAAATGTGGCCTTGATTTTCTAGACAGCTGGATCAGAGGCCATTACCTTCTAAGCAAACAACATTCCAGAGTCTCTGAGACAGGACAAAATCAGAGACCTGTTCTTTTTTTTTCCCTCAGCTGATAACACTGAATCCTAACAATGTGAATTTAAATGTATATTTATTTATTAAAAAATAAACACCAGTAGACGACTTCCTATAGTACATAATTGTATCGCTATTGTCAACGTTCCATTAATACTACTATTCAGGGTCCCATTTTCCAGCTTCAATATTTATTATGTTTCAGAGTGAGAGAGCAGATCTAGGAACATGCCCTGCTTCTCCATATCACTGTATTTGGCAGGATGCAGAAAGCAAAAACTTATCTGAGATCAGCATTCATACATTGAGAGGTCAGATGAGTATTCTGGAGTGGCTTAGAGAAATATGTATACGTATGGATTATGTCTGGCTTAACTGTCCTAACAGTTAAAAACAAACAAAAAAACATGTAAACAAACAGAAAAACAAAAAAGATTCACAATAAAAATCAAATCAAAACAAAAACCCTGAAATGGTATCTTTCCACTCTAAATGCCTGCCTGTACACGCAGTGAGGCTCATGAGCTTGGAGACAAGTGCAGAGATTACGTTTGGCTAATGGTGGGAGGAGCTTTTACTCAAAGCCCTCCCCCAGGGAGGAGTCTGTGCTGCCTCATCGACGGAACCACACCCAGCTGTTGATGAGCCAGAATGCTACGGTAACAGAATACATGATCATTTCGCGTTTGGCTCTCTCTTTGTTCTCCTCCTCCAGGAGCAGCAGCCGTCGGTTCAACTTGATGATCTGTGAAAACAGCAGATAGGGCATAACGTCAGAGCTGGCCACCCACATGCACACAACTGTTAAAGGGGGCACAGACTTGGTTTGAATGGTTTCACACTGATACAGAGCAACACAGGAAACATTTTTTACATTCCATAGGCCATAAATCGGATGGTTATACCCTACTGCAGTGTGCAGGTCTGTTATAAGTCAGCTGAGGAACTGGTTGTGCTGGGATGTGGTGACGATGATCTAGACACTAGCTGAATATAGGGCTGGGACTGATTTGGTGTGGGTCTGGTCTTAATTAGCTCATGCAGGCTTCTCATTTGGTATGTGTGAGGCAAAAGTCTGGCATGTCTGGCCTGGTCTGGTCTGGTCTGGTTCACATTAGTCTGGACCTGGTTTCTCAGAATGGGACGCGTGAGGCCTAGAGGAGTTTGGTTCATATGAACGTTACCTGTCTCCTTAAAGTTGAAGCATCAACCACAGCCATGTCATCTACGCCGCCCTCCATAGTCATGTCTAGTGTGGTCAGTGCACACCTGTAAGAAAAAGAACATTTTTACTACATTTTTAGCACATACTCCCTTCTGAGTGAATATGTAAAGAATAAACCATAGACATACTTGTAAAATAAAATAATCACATTCATTTATAAGAAGCAACAGTCTTCAACAGAATCTTCAAGAACATAAGACGTGTTTTGGCATTTGTGTTTCTAAATGAGGCGGAAAGGGCATCAGGACAGAAGAAGCTAAAGCTTTGAAGGAGATTAGAGACAGCAGGACAACACTGAAGGAGGAAAGAGTTACCTGCTATCGTGCTGGAGGTTAGAAGAGGTGGAACCTCCTCTCAGAGAGGGCTTGCTGAGAGAGAGGTGGAAGAAGAGAAGAGGTTGGAGAAGAGAAGAACCAAGAAGAAAGAAGAGAGGAAGAGGAGAGAAGAGGGATAAGGAAGGGCATACCAAGAGAGACAAAAACACTCAAAATCCTTTTTACAACTAGCCAAAGATCACTAGGCGCTGGCTGTCCGTTTCAAGTTGAGGTGGTACTCTTAAAACTTGCCCCGACTGTGGGCTAGATCCAGCTGTCTAGGATTCACCATTAGAGCTGTCTGAGGTTCTGTTAGATCTAGACATAGTCATGGTGTTGTGTCTCTGTTGCAGCTGCTTCTGATAAGTTTTAAAGCCAAAGCTATGAAAACAAAAAGTTGAATGCCGCAAAAGAAAAAGCCGTGCACCAAGCATGAATGAAAGGAGAGCTTCAGGGCTTACTCTCGACATGCAAAGGTTGCACTGCAAAGAAAAAAAGTGGCAAGGATGAAAAATAGTAAAAAAAAATGAAAAAATGAACCTACAAATGAAGGACACGAGAAATGGCAGCGTGCCAAATAAAGTCAGGGTGGCGAACATGACTTCTGACAGGATGACATTGAAAATAAAGTCTTTCGACATCATCAGTGGCAAACCACTAATGACATACGTCTGTCCATGAACAAAACAAATTCACTGTGGAAAACAAAACAACTGGATCTGGACCCTGACTCTGCAATTACTCCATCAGCACCAATAAACCTCAGGACACAATATCCAGTACAATATTAGCAGATTCTTTCTTTCTTTCTTTCTTGTCTCAAGCAATTGTAGTAAACAAGCACACATGCAAACCCAACTCCTCAGCAAGCTTAACCACACGGACGCTACAATTAAGAGGCCAAAGGGCAAAGGCCGCAGGCAGTAACTTGGGTGGGGGGGGTATGGGGTGGGGGATCACCTGTGTTGGTTCTCATCTAGGACCTCCAGGACCTGTTGGTAGGCCCGGCGGGTGGTGGACCGGAGGAAGGAGAGGACGGAGCGGGCGCTGGGAAGAGACAGGCCCTCCTCCGGGACAGCCAGAGTGGAGAGAGGACGCAAAGAGGTGTGGGGCAAGGGAGCCATGCTGAACGCATGCGCAGAGAGAGAGAGAGAGAGAGAGAGAGAGAGAGAGAGAGAGAGAGAGAGAGAGAGAGAGAGAGAGAGAGATCGATCGCAAAGAAAACAAGAGAGACAGAAAAAATAAAAAAGAAATAAGGAGAGGTTTAAGATTTTGAAAGTAAGAAATTAAATAAAGAAAGCATTATAAAGGGAAAATATAATGGAAAGTGAATGATGGAGACAGATAGAGAGAGAGAGAGATAGAGGAAGAGAAACTAAGAGCACTCCAGCACTGCACCACATAAAAGCACAAAAACCCCAGCAGGACAGCGAGTGCTGCACGGCCTCACGGGTCTACAGACATCAGGCAAAACTGGGACTGTATGGTCCACCTAACCCCAATGATTTTCATCACTATTGTACTGTGTTATACAGAATTGTTTTCATTTGATCCTTACAAAAAAGTTGTCCAAAGATGGGTGGGTAGAGATGGATGGGGGGGGGGGGGGGGGGGACTGGGACTCCACACGAATGTCTGCACGTGAGAGCAGCTTCAAACACAGGAACGACAGCACCACAGAACCGTGCTGCTCCTCACGCTCCAAGAAACAGAATAAATTAGCGCAACGGGAACTGAACGCAGGAACTCTCTGGGAATTTGACCACTGTTGATGAGAAAAGAAAATGCAGGCTGGACGACGAGCATAAAATAGCATAAAATGTTTAAAACAAACAAACAAACAAAAAAACAAAGCCCCCCACCCCCAACCAACTAAACAAAACCCTATTCCCGCTCACTGGAAGAGGCTGCACAATCTTACTAATCTGATAATAATGTGTGGACAAGTGAGAGAAATGCAAGATCAAACTGATCCTTGACTCTGCAATTACTTGTCAGCATCAGTGTATTTCAGGATTGGTGGTCAGTGTGTTTCAGCTGTGCTAAAATCCCATTGACTTGCATCCCTTTGGAACTCAGGATCCAGCAATCTCATTGGCTCGTGCACTTCCTTCACTCTCATAACAGTGCTAACAGTATTCTGTGGTGCCCAGATGAAGAACAGAACTACCATGTGCCTAAATTCCCTAGATGTGGCCTCCACTTACAATCCACTTGCCACACACTGACTTCAGATCAGTTCTGCTTTAGGTTGTGTTCCACTGAAGGAGATGAGCAAATGAAAGTTCAGAAAGAATGAAAGTTCAGGATCAGCCACACTGTATAATTTTCTTCTTGATAATGTGAAAGTCAACTACCAGTCCTAGACCAGCAGGCTTACACTTAGTCACTGGTGAAGTCGCTGAGAACCCAGTATTGTTAGTGCTGGGATGCTTGTGGTGAGCTGCAGTGACATGCATGTGCCTGAAGGGGGAAGCACACTTTAACAGCCACAACAGGGACAAGATAAAATACATGCAATGGCCCAACTCACCCTCTTTGAGATGGCATTAGAGAGAGGATAGGGGAACAAAGCAGGAGGGGTGAAATGCAATAACAAAGCATATGCTGTGTGTGTGTGTGTGTGTGTGTGTGTGTGTGCTCTTTTACTCACAGGGAGTCGTTTCTGGAAAGCGGACCATTGTGCCGGACTGCTGTGTTTTCACTGACTGTACGTTCTCTGCGTAACCTGTTCTGGGGGCGTGTCTATATGTGTGCGTGCGTGAGTGTGTATGTTTATAGAGAAAGAGAGAGAAAAGGGACAGGTAAGGACTTGCACTATCCATCGAAATGCTTCCATTTCTATCCTTACGACTCTCCAACACTCCCACCACAGTGACTTATCTTCTTCTCCAATCACATTACTCCACCCCTGTACATTCATTCAAAATGGTCCTGCCCTGCTTTACCTCCTCAGTTGCTTGGACGCTGGACTGTTCCATCTCCAGGAAGTCGAGGGGGCGGTCATTTAGGGTGAGAACCCGAGGGGGGGTTTTAAGCGACAGAGTCTCAAGTGAAGCGGACTGGATGAGATCCAGGTCTCTGGGTCTGCTGAACTGAGCAGGCTCACTGTCTCCTGCAAAAGAGGGCGACACCTTGGCACTAAGCACATGTTGAACCACTTTGGTGAGACTGTCTCTGTGTGTTCTGAAGTAACCGTCTGGTATATACAACGCTTCTCTCAGCAGGTGTTTTTAAGAGAACCAAGCTGCAAGGGGAAGTCACACTAAATACTTGCCACAGCAGCCCAAAGAAGCTATTTTTTTTATTGCATACAAATTTCCTGTACTTTATAGTTGTACTACAATAAAGCGCAATAATTACATAATGGTCGTTATACCATGGCTAACAACAAGTGTAATGATGGCCTAACACTTATGCACAGTACTGTACGTGTGTGTATCCCCACTACAACTCCATCCGTACATTCGTCTGTATTTTAGTTCATTTCTCCTCACCGACACACCCATTCCTGCTTCCCCTTCCTCCCCTCACCTGCCACTACGATCCTGTCGGGGACCTGCATCATGTTGGTGCGCAGAGCCTCCTGAGGCATGCCATCGCCGTCCTGCCCCTCCGCCGAGAACGGCGCCACCTTCAACATGTCGGGGATGCGCATGCGCTGACTGATGCCCTCCGTGTACTCGAGCTCGTAGTGGATCCGGTTCATCTCGGCCATCTCCGCCGTGGGAGACGGGAACGCTGCTCTGCTCATCTGCACCAGGACAGGCAGAGACAGGGAGAAATATGGGGGGAAAAAACTTTGATTTTAAACACTGCAACTATTTCCTTACTGCTTTATACTACTTATTAGATTCTCAAAATTTGTCAATTTTATTATTAGATACATCATCATCAACCTGAATCAGAATATGTTTTTAATGTGCTTATCATTAAGATCTGATCATTCAAAATGAGAAGCAGCAGCTTCATCGTCAATGTTATTTGACAGGTCCACTAAGTTACAGTGGGCAGACTGAAAAACAGAGACGGCGGTCTCTAAAGACTAAAAACTAAGACGGCGGTCTCTAAAGACTAAGACTAACGACTAAGACGGCGGTCTCTAAAGACTAAGACTAAAACGGAACGACTGGTCAGGGTTGGAAAGAGAGATTGTGGTCGAACTCAGTGGCGGACTTAGAAATATGGGGGCTCAAGGCGAATTTTGCTAGGGGGCCCATCAACATTAATATGCGAGAAATAAGTCAGCTAATCAGGGGGCCCATCCAGTGGGCTGCAGTGGGAGGGGCCCAAGGCAGTTGCCTAGCCATGCCTCTATGCAAAGACCGCCTCTGGTCGAACTGCATTACGGCCGTAAGAATGAGGAAAACCTGCTGTGGATGCGTCAAACCAGCCGAACCTCAGCAGCAGGACCCGCCTCTGACCCGTAATAGTAAAAGAAAGCTTTGTCCTCATTATCTTGTGATCATCACGACGTACTATTTAAGGAAGAGCCCTTCAAAAATGTAGAAATGATGACCTTAAATTCCAAACTACCCGTCAAAACCAACACGAAACCGCTGCAGTTCAGACCGCAATGTAAAGAACTAGCGACTTACGGCGAGGTCATCACTTCTCATTATTAAACCCAAAATGGCTGAGGCCGAATTAACTGTAGATTGTGTATAAAATAAATTGTCTGGCCAAGTATAAAAACGGCTACAACCCCATAAATGAAGATATATTTTAATGTTAAACCCCCGATAAGAACACAGGCCCGATGACCGCGCTAACAGGAGCAGTCGCCCGTCTTCACGCAGCTCTCGTACCTTCTCCAACGCTGGATCCATCGAAAAACACAAACTCCGAACTGACGGAATGTAGCAAACAAAACCCGAGGATGTTTATCCAGACAGTTAGGTAGTTAGCTGAATTAGGAAAAAACACATCCTCGTCCTACGGCACTAAAGCGATCCGCCTAAACAGCGCGACAGTGGCCGGCGAACTTGAACCGTGTTTACACCGCCGTCACTGCGACACTTCACATTAAAAGTCCAGTCGCCAGTCGTAGGTTGTTAGAGATGCAGTCAAATCATTTGAGTAGACTTCGATAACATTTCCTGACACACACGTCTCGTAACCTATATCTGTAATGTATATATATATATATATATATATATATATATATATATATATATATATATATATATATATATATATATATATCTGTAACACATATATATATATATATATATATATATATATATATATATATATATATATATATATATATATATATATATATATATAAATTCCATATTTTTGTCCCAAAATGTGTAATCTCTGTAGACTATATTTTAAAATGTAAACGATCTCAAGTGCGGTAAACAAATCTAATCCCTATTTTTTAAATTATCTAATTACCGTGTTTAATAACACGGCCTGGATGTGATGCAGTTCTGAGAAATGTCATCTAATTCATGTGTAGACTGGATTTCTCACAAAATAGCATAATTGAATCTCTAGTTAATCCAGTTAAGAGTTCGGTGAGGTTCTCATCTAAGCTTAGGCGACACTGGAGAGATTGCCTATATGTCTGAGGGGTGTGTACCTGTCTTGTTTATTATTTTTATTTTCTTACTTTATCTTGTTTTGTTTTGTTTTTCTTTCTTGATATGGACCATGTACCTTGTGTCTGATGTAAATAAAGAATTGAATTGAATTGAATAAAATAGACTACTTGTCAATATGTTAATAAGTCAATACATTATCATAATTTAAACAGCAAACCCGAATACAAGCAAATGAAACACATCTGGAAAGTCCATTCCGTAGCCCCTAGCGGACGCGACTTTGAATGACAGTGTCCTGATCTTCTGGATCAGCGCTCCTCAGAAAGGACTGCTTGATGCGTGATGAGAGTTCTCTCACTCAATCGCTTTGATTTCGAAATGCGCTAATCTGCCAGTTCTGTAAAAAAAGTTGTATGTAACACACTTGGTTTACATCATATTGATGGGGAAGGAACAACTCCAGCCACTGAGTGGACGGTACCGTGTCCTGCACTGCTACAGCTTTTGAGGGTCCGGGAACATCATTACTGTCCGGCGTCATTTTCACGGAAAACACCGACGTTTTTTTTTATTAGATACAGAATGCGTACCTGTAAATTTTTACTTTGGTGTACTGTAATTTCGCTAAGCGCACCGTACATTGCTTTATCCCTGGACCTACAGCCGGACATGTGAGTAGCTTGTATGACTGGATATAAAAACGCTGAACAAGTTACCAGTAGCCTAGAGAATCAAGGGGATGTGCAAACAGCTTGTGAAGTACGCATTGGTCATCTATAATATCGGAAGGTTTAACAAATGCAGTTAAATTTTTTAAAAATGAGACTATATGTGAGCTGTATGACCCTTCGTTTTTCCAACTATGATTCGAAACAGTACATTGTAAACAGACGGTTTTAACAGTGGAGATGCGCTAACCACATGTGAAGACAGTGCTTGTCATCAATTTACGAAAAAAAAAGAAAAAATAATACTTTAGATGTCTCATTTTAATTCTGTTTTGTTAGAAGAAACTATTTGGGAAGCCTACTAACTTTTCTTAGGTTACCCTGCTTCTAAGGCTTTGAACTAGTGACTGCAGCTTGTGGTAATCGAATCCCTTCAAGATTAATTGATTGTAATGATCACAATTGTCCACTAGATGTCCTATTCGTTACCGCATTTACGATAGGGATGTTGTAACGTGTCATTGACTTACGGGTCACCCTTAAGATACTTCAACTGGAATATCGCGAATGTTTTTATTACACACTGTTGTTCAGGTAAATTTGACTTACGATATCTAATCCATTAAGCTAGCATCGGTTTATTGGACCCAGATGGTTATAGAGAACGACAAGAAGAACTGATGACTCTGAAATGCGCTCTCGACTTTTAACGACTTTGGCTCAAGAACCAAAAAGTCTGTGAGTGAATGTAATATATAGTTTTAAATGGCAAACCGTTCATTTGGTATTTATGAAGGTGAACTGAAATTACAACTTTGTTTTTTCTGGCTGTTGAGCGAAAGGCATTAGAAAAGTTTAAATTACATCCTACCTCAAGAGGACACATGCAAAATGATTTTTACATTTTTACATGAGTGTACGTGTGTGTGTGTGTGTGTGTGTCTGTGTGTGTGTGTGTGTGTGCATTTTCATATTTATGTGGTGTATGTATGTGTGTGTACATTTGGAGTTTTTTCATGTAATCAATTAAGTCCATTAGATGCCACTATTTGCCATGTCAGTGGTCTGTGTGTGTATGTGTGTGTGTGTGTGCATGTGTGTGTGTCTGATTGTGTGAGAAACACTGGGATCTCAGTAGGGCTGAGCATCTTTAATCGTTTTTGAGGCTGCAGGAACTAGGTGTTCTGTAGCCCAGCCACTGTAGGACTTGGCCACATCCACAGAGACAGTGGTTCAGGCCCAGCTGATGAATACTGGCATTGTGCAAGTCACTTAAGGCTGACTGGGTCCAGTGAAGACTCACCAGCTCTGATCTTGGAGATCTACTGGACTCCAGAGCTTTCCTCTGTATTCAAATTAATTTACAAATTTAATTTACAAATTAATTAACAAATTAATTCAAGTTAATTAGTCAAGTAAATCTGAGATTAGGTTGAATTGTAATTTAATTTAATATTATCAAAATTAATTAATATTATTTGTTGCAGTGTGGATTTGCATAGGTCATCTTGTGTGTGTTGTTTGTGTGTGAGTCAGTGAACTCATACTCTGACATCATTGCAAATTGCTCCATGTTTTTGTACCCACTGATGAGTTAGTCTAACTGCTTGGACCCTGTGTCATTACACCTGACCCGTACATATCCGGAACATCTGAACAAGCAGCCCTCGAGAAGCAAGCTCACGTAGGAGTGGGCCAGACATTGTGTTGCCATGGTGTTGGCACCTTATTTGGCCTGCACCTGCTGCCCACCTGTCACTCGTTAGCAGTCGCTTCATGATGACATCAGCACTGCACAGGGTGTTCCCGTCAGCTCAGGGACATGCTGTCTGTGACGTGATGACTTTGGGTTACGTCATTAAATTCTGTTGGGTTTGTTTTTTTGTGCGATTATCTCATGCTGTGTAGTCGATGGTGGAGCACAGCAGAAAGCAGCAGGCTTTAATTCCAGAGCTAATGTGGCCCACGTGGTCCAGCCAGTGGAGTTGGCCAGGAGTGTGTATCAGAGCCAGTTGAATCTGGGCCGGGAGCAGGAGTGAGCACCCCTAAACCTCAAGCTGCAGTTTTCATTCAGACAGCAATCAGACAATATCCATGCATCAGATAGAGCTATACTGAGTAGATCCGCTCATAATGTTGGAGAAGACCATATTAATGATATTTCTGTCTGCAAACTTCAGCAGTGTTTAATTCCAAATGTAGTCCTGCTGGTACAGAAGGTGCTAATAGTCTTTTGTCTTTTTCAAAATCATTTTTTTACCCTCCTTTCACTTCTCTTTTTCTCTCACTCTCATTCTGGAGGGACTTTCTTCCCTCCACCCTGCCATGGTGCTGTCTCTCTCTGTTTGTCCATGTCTCTCCCTGTCTCTCTCTGTCTCTCTCTGTCTCTCCCTGCCTCTCCCTGTCTCTTCCTTGTCTCTCTCTGTCTCTCTCTGTCTCTCCCTGTCTCTCTCTGTCTCTCCCTGTCTCTCCCTGTCTCTCCCTGCCTCTCCCTGCCTCTCTCTGTCTCTCCCTGTCTCTCTCTGTCTCTCTCTGTCTCTCCCTGTCTCTCTCTGTCTCTCCCTGTCTCTTCCTTGTCTCTCCTTGTCTCTACCTCTCTCTCTACCTCTTTCTGTTGCTCCCTGTTTCTCTCTGTCTCTCTCCTCAGGCCAAATGTGTGTGAGGAGCAGGAGGTGCAGATGTTGGGGGTGAAGCAGCCGTGTGTGCAGGCCTTCATGCGCATGGTGAAGGTGTGGAAACAGGGCTGCTCCCCCCAGCGCTGGTGCATGGGCTACGAGAGGAGGTGAGGAACACACACACGCACACACACACACACACACACACACACACACACACACACACACACACACACACACATGCACACACACACACACACACAGATCCCACCCCACTCAAACATACATGTACACACATGGTAGCTTCATCCTCTGTTTCTCTCTCTCTCCCTGTGTCTGTTTCAGGACAGGTTACTATACAGCCTACAGGCAGGTGTACAGCATGGAGGTGCAGACTGTTTATAAATGCTGTGCAGGATGGACACAGAGAGGAGAGGAGAGGGGCTGCTTACACAGTAATATGCTGCAAACATGTCTGTGTGTGTGTGTGTGTGTGTGTGTGTGTGTGTGTGTGTGTGTGTGTGTGTGTGTGTGTGTGTGTGTATTTTACAGCAAGCTTTAAGCTTGTTAAAAAAGTAACTTGGTATCAGGTCATTGAGACTGTCATGGCTTACTGTGCTTTTGTGTGTGTGTGTGTGTGTGTGTGTTCCTGTTTTTAGGACTGTGCTCCTCTGGGACCTGTTTTAACGGAGGCAGGTGTGCAGACACTGGAGATCAGGTGTGTGAGTGTCCTGTTGGGTTCCAAGGAACTCGCTGCCAGTATGGTGAGTGAGCTCAGAAGGTGTGTGTGTGTGTGTGTGTGTGAGTGTGATCTATTGGTGAAAGTCAAGGACAGAAAGGGTCAAGTAAGCATGGAGATGTGCTGGTGTTGTCCTTCTCTTGTGTCTGTGTGTCTTTATCGTGTTGGTGTTACAACCCCTTCCATGTTGGATTGCAGTGTACAGGAGTGTGTGTGTGTGTGTGTGTGTGTGTGTGTGTGTGTGTGTGTGTGTGTGTGTGTGAGATTGGGTGAGGAGTGGGATACATTGTTAGAACACACACTCTTAGGGGTTTTCTCTGAAGCTGTTGGCTTTGTAGCTCCTCTGCCATTTAGCCCTTCCCCCACTGATGGCCTGCTTCTGCCAGCTGTGTGTGTGTGTGTGTGTGTGTGTGTGTGTGTGTGTGTGTGTGTGTGTGTGTGTGTGTGGGAACTACAAGCATAAACTGTTGGTGTGACACGTTTGTGTTTCATGGTCGTGAGGTTTTCACACAATGAGGTGAGGAATTACGTATATGCTTGCGAAACTAGAAAAGAGTGTATATGTGTGTGGGGGTCTGCATGTGTGATCACATTCACGCACTGTCTTACATAGCCCCTTCAAACATTTTGTTTAGATTTGTTTACATAATTTTTTTGTAATCATGTAATCTGTTCATCACGTGACACTCTGTCAGGATATTTCTCTGTTCCTTTTCATCAGAAACTTTCTTGCTTTTCTTTCTTTCCCTCTTCATCATTATGCATCCTCCTGCCATTCCTCTTTAATTCATAATCCATTTACGATATGGCCAAACAGTTCATACCAAAGTCCAAACCTTCTCTTACACTGACCCCATTATAGCCCTGACTCTCCCATCAGCTGGGGTGAGTGTTAGATGCCCCTCATTTGTCTGCTCTCCGGACAGCTGGAGTCAGTGGTTGGTACAGACATGAACCAACTGATCTGGGATCTGACCAGTCAGAGCATGTCAAATGTGTGAGGTTTATAGATTGCACTTTGTATATAGTGTAGTAGTATTTGATGGTCATACCTGAACGTATACCCTAAACAGCCAATGAAAATTGAGATGCTGATACAGGAAGTAAAAAAGATAAACGGTGCTGATCTCCTGTTATATGTCCTGTTATATGTCCTGAAGTTCTTACAGAGGGTTTCTAATAGCATTCTCTGGTCACAAAGCACCTTGCCAATTGTGAAAACAGTTAAAAAAACACTGAAGCAGAGTTCGTAAAAGGATGTCTCCTTGTTGGAATGGAAAACCTATTAAGGCCAGATGACTCTAGGGGGGGTAGGTAGGTGGAGGGAGGGAGTTGGTGAGAATGGTTTCTCAGTGCTTTCTATCCTCACATGCTCCCCAGTGTTACCAGGGCTGATCTGTGATCAGTTGCTGGCTTTTGTGATCAGCTGTTGCCTTTTGTGTTTTGATGTGTTTCAGTGCTCAGCAGTGTTGGGAACGTTACTTTAAAAAAGTAATTAGTTATAGTTACTCACTACTTGTTCAAAAAAGTAACTGAGTTAGTAACTGAATTACTCTATAATAAAAGTAACTAGTTACCAGGGAAAGTCTCGGTCCGCTCGGATTACTGTTAGTATATCAATATATAGTAACGCACCGCTTTTAATGACCAGTAACTTCAACGGCATTGTAACGACAGGAAAAGTAATTAATTATATTATCCCGTTACTGACAAAATGACGCCGTTACCTAACGCCGTTATTTGCAACACTGGTGCTCAGTGGAAGTTCCTGAGTCAGCATGTTTTTCTCAGGTTACTGCCACAGAAACGCTATCAGGTTACTGCCATAGAAGTAAAGGAAATGCTGCTTCTAACTGTTGCTTTCATTGCCAGGTTCATAGTGTAGCTGTGCTCAATCTGGGATCATTTAGCCAGTTTAAATGTGATTATGGGGACCCCCAGCAGGCCTGAGTGAACAGTTCTGAGGACAGCTTGTGTCAGTCTGTATCAAAGGTGAAGCATCCATCTGTCCTGCTGTATTACTTCACAGTCACAGTCCGATGCAGAATCAGATGGTAGCATTTGTTAAATGGCAAAATGTGGAGCTCAAATGAGCGAAAAGCAGGTAAAGCGAAACACATTGTGGAGGGAGAGATGGAGTCCAAAAAGAGAATTAGTGAGAAGAAGAGAAGGATGAAAATACTTATGAAGTTTAATTCCTGCTGTAAATGTTTAAACCATGTTTGTACGAAACACTAATGTGCACACTTTCCCACACACATGTGCACACGCAAAGCTCTCCTGTTTCCAATCTGTGATGTCAGTTGATTTGTTCATTACCGTAACTGTCTGCTGCGAGTTAGTCCTCCCGTGCTTGCCGTAGCTCATTACAACACTGTTTAGCTGCTTCGAGACTGTGTACTTGTTTCAGTGATATTTGGAACACACAGACTCCTCACGTATGCATAAACACACACACACACACACACACACACACACACTCACGCACTAACGCACAAATGAAGCCATAGTACAAGACAAAACCCAGCTCTCTTGCTTTTGGTTAAAGAACAGAAATGATGACACTGATGTTTACACACATATGTGTTTGTACATGTGTGTGTAAGTGTAAGCACCAAAAGTCACACTAAAAGAACCAAAGTTGAACAAATGTGAAAAAGTGAAGTGTTGTAGTGGATCAGAGGTTGGGGAGCAGTAGGAACACTACTACTGAGAGCTGAGGTCTGCATTACACTGACATTATATAGATATTTAAGGTCTGGTCAGGGAGTGTGTGTGCACATGGGGGAGTGTGTATACATGTGTGTTGTTATAAGTTATTGTTTAGATGTAAATAATAAAGCAAAAAAGACAGAGAGAGAGGGCAACATAGAGATGGACTGAAATGAGTGCATGTGGTGATTCACGTTTATGCGCACATACAACTTGTATCCTGCCTGTTCAGTAGACAGTTTGCTCTGAAAGTGTCTGTCTGTCTGTCTGTCTGTTTGTCTGTCTATTTTTGTTCAGTTGAAACTTCAGGGTCTGGCTGAGATTACCAGATGATAAAGTCTTCCTTCATTGTGTATTTTTGTGAGAGATTGTGGAGCTGCACATAAGTTCATGTGTTTATTAATTTGTTTACAGGATGCGCGCGTGTGTTTACTGTATGTGTGTGTGGGTCCATGTGCGCTCCCTGTAGATTACCAGTAAAAGTTTGCCCAGGAGTGCTGACTAAGGCCTGACGGGCAGAGTCTGGGTCCAGAGGCTCGTGGTGCTGCCTCGGGACTAATCTCAGATTAGGATATGTCTCCCAGGCCAACAGATATTAATATTAATGTTAAATGTGTGTGTGTGTGTGTGTGGGGGGGGGGGGGGGGGGGGGGTGAATGTATGTGTATTCTAAAAGTGCAGATGGTTTGTTCAACAAAGAGGGGTGTTGAGTGCGGTGCTGTTCAGACATCAGTGTGAGGACACAGCTAACACCGCTAGTCTACTGGTTAACTGCCCCCCAACTGTCTTGTACAATATAAGGACATGAATTCCTGTGCTGTTTTTTTAACAGCCTGTACTGCCTGTCTGTGGGGCTAGTTTAGTAGCTTTGATGATAACCAGACTTCTGTTTGGTAAGCACAGTTATACACCCCTTCAAATTAAAGCATGAGTGAAATGTTTGGATGGGATGGTGGACGTGAAGCTAAATTACAGGCTACATATACAAAGGTCTGAGTTTAATGAGGTATATTTGACTGTGATGCACAGTGCTGTGTGAATGTACCAGCAATTTAGATGAAGAAGTTGCACAGGTTAGGCCTCCACAGACAAGACACACACACGCACACACACACACACACACACCCTCTGGGCCCACAGTGGCCCTGCGCTAGATACTCCTGCAGAAGCAGCATTAGATAGAGGTGCAGGCCATAAAGTGCCACCCTCCTCAGCACGCTAATTCCTCAGCACGCTAATTTCCTCAGCACACTAGTATCTATGGCACACTAATCTCCTCAGCACAATATATCCATGACACGCTAGTCTCCTCAGCACACTAGTATCCATGGCACACTAATCTCCTCAGCACAATATATCCATGACACGTTAGTCTCCTCAGCACACTAGTATCCATGGCACACTAATCTCCTCAGCACAATATATCCATGGCACGCTAGTCTCCTCAGCACACTAGTATCCATGGCACACTAATCTCCTCAGCACAATATATCCATGGCACACTAGTCTCCTCAGCATGCTAGTATCCATAGCATGCTAGTGTTCATAGCACGGTAGTTTCCACAATACGCTAGTCACTACAACAGTAACCCCAGTAACCACATTAACAACCACATTGTTAACGCACTACTGTGTGATCACGGAACAGATGCTGAGCAAAAGTAGCAGAGATCCTGAGTGGGAGTGATGTGGATATTCAGCATCTGAAACACATCCTGCTGTTCTCTCTGGGTTTCTCTCTTATGAGAAGTCTATATAGTTTTTAACATGACATCTGTCCGAGTCGTTGTCGTGTGTGTGTTATGCTGAGGACAGAAGATATCCCTGAGACATCTCAGGGTTTTCTGATCACAGCCAGTGGCGTAAAAAGGGGGTATGCAGCGTATGCGATGCATAGCGGCACTGCACTAGAGGGGGCGCAGAATCAGGTGCCCGGGGAGGGGTGGGGTGCGGGGGTCGCTGATAGTATGTTTGCATACACCTTAGAAAGTATGTAGTTGCAACCCTGATCGCAGCAACACTACACTGCACAGCAGGGAGAGACCACCCATGTGTGTCTGCGTGTGTAAGAAAAAAGTCTCAACTCCAAACACGTTTTGAACTTGAAGTTAATGTGTGAGTTTGAGAGTGAAGGGGCAGAGTTTGAGACAGAGACACAGAGAGAGAGAGAGAGAGAGAGAGAGACACACACACACACACACACACACACAGAGAGAGACAGAGAGAGAGAGAGAGAGAGACAGAGAGAGAGAGAGACAGAGAGAGACAGAGAGAGAGAGAGAGAGGAGAGAGAGAGAGAGAGAGAGAGAGAGAGAGAAATATAAAAAAGAGAGAAGAGAGCACCACACAATGCCCTAGGAGACCAAGATTTGAATGACACATCTGTATGTTTTGTATTATGTGGGATTAGTGAAGACCTCAAACTCCATCTGTGTACCTCTAACTTTCATAGAACAAAAACACCACCACTGACAAACTGAGTTTCCCATGAAAAAATTTACAAGTATATTGTAATTTGTACCAAACTGATAAATGAGTTGAACCCAGTTTATTTAAGCTTGAACTACATAGGCCTACAGTTTCCAGTGTTTCCAGTGTTTCTAGTGTTGCATCAAAACACTGTGTGAAAGCAGATCGCAGATCGCAGAGTGAGCCTGTACAACCTTTTTGCCAAATGCGAATTCCACCCGTCTGGCGGTTCTACAGTAGCCTCTGGACCTGAAGTGATTTCCCCACTGAGCGGAGCTGGATCAGATCATCGGTGTCTGAGCGCTGTAGTTTGAGCTCAGCTCCTGTGGTTTTCCAGTTCTTAGTAAGGCATCGGTAGGGCTGTTCATCGCATGGTCCTGGACCTCACCACTTGTCCTCATGAGTCCTGTGGCACACACACACACACACACACACACACAGAATCTTCCATGCTTTGCCCTATGAGTATGTGTTTGCAAGGTCTTACAGGCCAGTGTATCCAAAAGTTCTGCCATATAATAATAAATTATATAGGAATAAGCTATCTATACAACAACAACTGTTGAAAAAAGTGCTATATATAAAAAATTTGATTGATTGATTGATGGATAAGCAGTCTCGGAAATAACAGAAATGTCCTTTTGGAAACACAGGAGATCGCCCTTAGGCCTATTGTGACGGGCAGGGTGAGCGAAAATAAATGGAAGCGATCACGCCAAGTCTCAGGGAAATAGGATGGTTTAATATGTAAAGTGCGCAAACCAAAACCCGTGAACTGATCCGAATTAAGGATATAATAACCAGCAGTCAACTGGTACAAAGACAAGACATATATAGACGAACAAACGACCCTCAGGTGAGACGGATCGCGGGCTCCGCCCACCTGAGGGACGAACACAACGCCACACCCACATGACAAGCTGCTGCTGTAGACGGGGGCGACCAGTAGGGGGCCGCCGTACCGTGACAGATCCCCCCTCCAAGCCGCACTCCCCTCCACCGGCTGTGCGGCCTACAGCAGCAGCACACAAAACAAAGGGGCAGGCAGGCAGGGACAAGGGACACACCCCCTGTAGTCCCGGAGCTGAAACACAAAACACAAACAGGTTAGCTCGCCTACCTGGGCGGGACCCTGGACCGACTGGGCCGTCAACAAGACAAAACCACGCCCCGGTCGGTCACAGGGCCCTCACGCCCTAACCGGCCTTAAGCCGCATAGCCCCACAGGTGCGAGGACGGCGGGCCACGGCTCCGTGTCCGTCCGGGGTGTATGTGTGCAGGTTACCTCCCTGGGGCGTGGCTAAGTCACCTCCTGGACCTACCTCCTCCCGGAGCTGGCCCCTGCCTTCTGCTAGGGGCCACCCCAGCCTCCTGGGGAGTCAGCCCCAGCCGGAGCCTGACTTTACGAGGTGGACTCCTCCACCAAACCCAGGAGCGCCAGAGACCGAGGCCCAGAGTACCCTTATCGCGGGCTGGGGAACAGCCCCCAAGGGCCTCCTGGTCACCCCGAGCAGGAGGGAGGATCTCCATCCTCAGCAGGAGCTCTTCGGACCAGAGCCCTATCGTCCCCAAACATCCGGGGGCCCCAGTCCTCTAGGGAGGGGCTCTTTCCGACCGGGCTCCGGTCACCCTACAACATAAGGGGGCTCCTGCCAGCTGGAGACCCCCACAAGGTCCAGGACTGCCACGATCTACCGCCAGGGAGAAGCACCTGCACATAAAACACAAAATGCACACACACACCCACATCCACCAACACAAAACATAGACGCGCACTTACCCTGACCATCTCGGCACCCCGCTTCCGGGGGGAGGGGTCTCCATCTCAGCAGGAGGGGACACCAAACAACTCACCTGATGCATCAGGAGAGGGGCCCCTACCGGCTCCGGAGAACACCCTTGAATCCCTGGTCAGGGCCTCCCTTAGGAGCGACGCCCTCCGTGCCACTCCCCGTAGCACGGGACCATCACTGGTCCACCCCCACACACACACACTCAAGGGGGAGGAGCATGTGTGGAATTACATTCAACAGTTCACAAGCACGCTAAAACAAAACGAACACAAAAAGACAAAATACAAAAGACAAATGGACAGGACCAACACACGCGCGCTCTGTAAATGGTGACGCAACCACTCCGGCTCGCAGTCGCTCCCCAATTCCAACACGGAACACATGGGGAGCGAGGCGACAAAAGCGAGTGATACTCGCGTCACGGTCCACAGGGACGCGTCTCCCCAGCTCGCAGTCGCTCACAACATACAAACGCAACACAGAGAGCGAGGCGACAATGCCGAGAAGCACTCGCGTCTCACACGCACAACATTCAAACGTGTGTGTGCAGCACGCTTCGGTCCCGCTGTCCACACACACACATTACGACAAAAAAAACGAAACGCACATCCATAAAAGAGGAGCTTTACGGGGGTAACGGACTCCAGTCCTCGCCGTGTTTCAAACAATACACTAGATAAACGAACATTTAAACACGGCGGGACGAGTGGAGACCGACCCAGCTCACTCTCATATGAAACATACAACACCACGCAGACAAACACTTACCACGAGACATGACCACGAACGAAGGAAAAAGCAAAGGAGACTGGCGGCTTCCGAAGGTGGCTGGTTATTCTGTGACGGGCAGGGTGAGCGAAAATAAATGGAAGCGATCACGCCAAGTCTCAGGGAAATAGGATGGTTTAATATGTAAAGTGCGCAAACCAAAACCCGTGAACTGATCCGAATTAAGGATATAATAACCAGCAGTCAACTGGTACAAAGACAAGACATATATAGACGAACAAACGACCCTCAGGTGAGACGGATCGCGGGCTCCGCCCACCTGAGGGACGAACACAACGCCACACCCACATGACAAGCTGCTGCTGTAGACGGGGGCGACCAGTAGGGGGCCGCCGTACCGTGACACCTATGGACAGGAGATTGTCCTATGGGCCTCTGCATGAGTGGCTGCCTAACTCTTCAGATCTCCTGAGTAAAATGTGTTATTTTGTGAGGTAAGGGTTTACTGCACATTGCATTCATAGTGGCACAAAAGCATAAACGTTTATAGCATAAACATTTAGCTTATCCTGATACTAAGAGCACTGAGGTAAAGTAATTAGAAAATTTTAAGAAAGAAAGAAAGAAGGAGAGAGAGAGAGAGAGAGAGAGAAAGAGAGAGAGAGAGAGAGAGAGAGAGTGTGTGTGTGTGTGTGTGTGTGTGTGTGTGTGTGTTAGAGGGAGATTTTAAAGTGTACAGTCGTAAGCACACATTTCTGAATTTCTTTCTTTCTTTCTGCTGAAAGGTATGAATGGACATACCCTGAAATCTGAAATAGGTATGAATGAATTAAAAACCAGTCAAAATCAGAGTTTTTCTTGTCTGAATTCTGGATAGCATGTGTTACCTTTGAATCTGCCTCAGAGGTGTCTGAGTGTGAAGTGTTTTCACTCAGCGCTGAGTGTGTGTGTGTGTGTGTGTGTGTGTGTGTGTGTGTGTGTGTGTGTGTGTGTGCATGTGGGAATGTGGGAATGTGTGGAGAGGATCCCTTTGGGATGGGCTAAATGAGATCTCTGTGTGAGGAGTGTTGCTGTTTCAAAACACATGGAGTGCAGAGGAAAATTAAGCCTCATTAAGTAAATGTAACCTGAATCCATGCTGGTAAACTCTTTATCTGTAAGTGTGGAGTGGTCCAGAGTGTGCACATCGGTGTGTGAGCGTGTGTTTGTTAGCCTGTGTGTGTGTGTGTGAGTCTCTCCTTCTCACTAACAACACTAAACACACCTCACACAAGGTCATGTGTAATGGCATAGAGAAGCGTATGTGTTCATGTTATCTACCAACACATCTCTAACTGGATGAAGGTCTGAGTCAGAGGGCTTGGGGTCTTGGAGTCATGATGGTGAAAGATCAATGAAACTGGATCCATCATGGAGTTATGAGAGAAGGAGGAGTCCGATGACACTACAGCGTTCCTCTGAAGGTTCCTAGCTACACTCGTCCCTAGCTGGTTGAGCAGCTGACCTGTCTGTAGCCGGGAGAGCACTGTAATTAATGAGGAGTGTGGAGGAGGAGGTGTGAGGAGTGTTGGGGAGGAAATGTGAGGAGTGTGGGGGAGGAGGTGTGAGGAATGTTGGGGAGGAGGTGTGAGGAGTGTTGCGGAGTAGGTTTGAGGAGTGTTGGGGAGGAGGTGTGAGGAGTGTTGCGGAGTAGGTTTGGGGAGGAGGTGGTGAGGAGTGTTGGGTGAGGAGGTGTGAGGAGTGTTGGGCGAGGAGATGTGAGGAGTGTTGAGTGAGGAGGTGTGAGGAGTGTTGGGCGAGGAGATGTGAGGAGTGTTGGGCGAGGAGGTGTGAGGAGTGTTGGGCGAGGAGGTGTGAGGAGTGTTGAGTGAGGAGGTGTGAGGAGTGTTGGGGGAGGAGGTGTGAGGAGTGTTGGGGAGGAGGTGTGAGGAGTGTTGGGGAGGAGGTGTGAGGAGTGTTGAGTGAGGAGGTGTGAGGAGTGTTGGGGGCCAAGGGTACTGGACAGCTAAAGACGCTTGGGGCGCACTAACTACCTCATTATGTGTAATTGACCCAGCAGACGACCACACTTTGTCTGCTCTGCACTTGTTGCTGGAGGCACTCGGATGTTTTTCCCTCTCCAGACCTGTTGGATGTCTTGGACTTTTGGCCACAGAAGGCTACCGCATCGCTGAGATTCAAACCCATGACCTTCTGGTCCATATGGAACTTCCTGTCAGCTGATAATATAGATCACTATGTGTAGCGTCAGAGACCAAGTGTGGGTGGGGCCTGGGATATTGGCATGGCGACCCATCCTTGGTTTCTAAGGCTCTGCAGATGAGCACTGGAGATCTTTTGCCCTTGGTGTTCCAGAAGGAGTGGAGTACTCTTCCTGCTTCTCGGCCTACAAATACAGACATGCAATCTACAGCAAGTGTATGTGTGCATATAATAATAAAAAAATAATCATCTTTATTTGTATAGCACCTACATACATGCAACTCAACATGCTTTAGACACACATATTACAGAGGGGGGGGGGTCAGAAAGACTGTGTGTGTGTGTGTGTGTGTGTGTGTGTGTGTGTGTGTGTGTGTGTGTGTGTGTGTGTAGAGTTCAGAGAGCAGTAACATAATGTATGCCATGGGACAGGGCTGTCATGGAGGATCAGTAATTCATGTACATACTCTGTGGAAGTGTGTGTGTGCTGTGGGAGTTGTTGAAGCTGTATGTGGCTGAGGAGGCATGTTTCTCCTGGTTAGCCCAGAAACCCTGACCTGTGGGCTGCTATAGCACTCACTCACACACACACACACACACACACACACACACACACACACACACACACACACACACACACACACACACATACACACACACACCACACACCACACACCAAAAAAAAACCCGGCCCTGATAGTTGTTACCACTAAACTCCCATTTGTCTACATAGGTTGCTACATGTGTCCAACACATACACTAAACTTCATTGCCACTGTGAAAAGTCAATGGCATCTGGTGGGTGTCATCACTTATCTTGTGGTATTGGTCATTATAAGATCAGTTTAAAAGCAGCATATAACACGGAGGAAGTCTAGAAATGCACCTTGGCATTACCTCATAATCTTGTGTTTGCGTGTGTGTATGTGTGCGTGCGTGTTAAAGAGTACAGATAGCAGACATTATTACAGACCTGATACAAAAGGAAATGACTAACAAGAGGTAAATACACAAGCAAGCTGGAAACTATTTAACCTGCTTGCTTGTGTGTGTGTGTGTGTGTGCGCCTTTGCGCGCGTGTGTGTGTGTGCCTGTGTGTGTCTGTCAGAATGAGAGGTGTATGTGGGGTTAAGAGAACAAACAGACATCAGTACCAGCTCGTTTGTCCGTCAGTGGGGGATTTTCATACCTGTTGACGTTTATGTGCAAACTCAGTCCCTGTAATTGCCAGATTTGTCAGGAGGCATCTGTGTTGTGTCAGTGGTATAAGGCAAATTAACTTGTGAAGTGCCCTTTGACCTCCAATTACCCAGTTTATGAGCCACATTGTGCTCTTTGGAACTGGGACGTATTATTTTTGTTTTGTAATATTTTATTTGAGTCATAAGGTCATCAGGACACATTTCTGAAACATCTTTTCAGTTTAATACCATTTACTAAAATGTTTGTTCACATATACATATTCTTGATACAAGCCAAACTAAGCTGACCTGATGTGGTGAAAACCTTTTTTTTTTTTTTAGTACAGATATTTCTTGTTTACAAGATTTATTTATTAAGGATAGTGTGATGAGGTCAGAGAACTGCCCCATAGAACACTGAACTATAGAATATTGTTACAGAGTCTGGACGTACCAGAAACCCCCACCAAAGAGCGTGGGGTGGAACATCTCCAGCCCTTAGACATGTCAGAAGGGCCCATTATGGTGTAAGGGTAGGGGGAGCTACAGAAAGACAACTGGGGACAAAAGGAACAGGACATGAATATGTACTTACCGGTAAAATGAGCTAACAATGGCCATCGGACTAAGCTGGATTTAAGGTTCAGACACAGTGTATGATGTAGAACATAATTAATTTTATCTTTCCTCTGTAAGACCCACCTACCCAGTATGTTGGTTTAGCCCAGGGCGGGGCTCAGGGTATTTAAGGGTGGTGTAGGGCAGAAGGAGGGCGGGCTGTAAGAGAACACGTTTGAGTGACCGGCTGGTTGCGGTTTAGTCTAGTGGGGTAGTTGCTACAGAAACTGCTTATATTCCTCCAGGAGACATTACAGCTCTGTCCAATTGTTTTATGACTGGAAACCATTTCCTTTTCTTTCTTTTTACTCTCGCTTTGTTTATTAATCAATTGAACACTAAAGAACGTACTCAGAGGTATCCTGTGCTCTTGGTCTGGTGCACCCCGTACTCTGTACCCAACACTCGACACGCATAAATCCTGAAATTCCCACGGAGTACATTGTCCTCTGATGGGGACTGTTATAGATAGGCCTACTTCTCATTGTTACTTTTGTGTCATGTGTTTCTAGAGCAGGGGTTCTTAACCTTTTTCACTGTGCGACCCCCTTTTAGGCTCCGGTAAATTTCGCGAAGCCCCCCCCCCCCCGTTTACGTTCTAAACACTTCACAGCTTTTGATTGCAAACTCGAATGCTTCGTCTGCAAATGGCGTAGCAACTTGGAGGGCCTGAGACTTTCCTTGGCTAGCACTTCGCCACAAACAAGACAGGGTTGCCAACTCTCACGCATTGAGCCTGAGACACACGAATTTGACTATTTTCACACGCTCTCACGCCACACATCCAATTTCTCACGCCGAAAAAAACTAGTTTATTTACCTCTGATCCATATCTATGATTCAATGAGTTACTAGTTCAATCACCGGTGATCAATCGATCGCGATATAACACTTAATTTGTGTCCATTGTACACCCGCCCGGTAACAATTTACACTCGCCACCCCCTCCAGGTTCAAATCTCACTCCAAGCGATCTTGAAAAGTTGGCAACCCTGAACACACTGCGGTCGTGCATCCTCTCCTTCGCTTGTCTGCGTAAATCCATATTCTAAGTACTTTTCATATTTTCTCACTTTCTCGTTTTTTTCCTGTTCTGAAGTTCCTGGAAGTGGGCGTTTTGCATCCCCACTTTCAGTTCGACGTTCTACAAAACACTCCATGTTAATCCAGCCTGGACGAGCGGAGCCACAATGAGGCAGTTTGATTCAATAAACTTTACTGAATCAACCTGCCTCATTCTGAGTCTTGATTCAGGTTCACGCATGCACGTTGTGGCTCCGCTTGTCCAGGCCACAGACGTAATTTTGGGGGGGGACGGGGGGGACATGTCCCCCCCACTTTTTCAAAAGCCGGCTTTGGTCCCCCCCAGTTTTTACGGTTAAAACCAAATATTTAAATAGCGTCGAATCTATGTCCCCCCCACTTTTGAAATCAAAATTACGTCCATGGTCCAGGCTGAGTAA
The DNA here is from genome assembly GCF_052324685.1 of Brachyhypopomus gauderio. Taxonomy (NCBI): domain Eukaryota; kingdom Metazoa; phylum Chordata; class Actinopteri; order Gymnotiformes; family Hypopomidae; genus Brachyhypopomus; species Brachyhypopomus gauderio. Next base: position 13,872,235 of record NC_135226.1, read on the forward strand.
AGAACAACAAAATTTAGCTCCAAACCTGATTCGTCGCACATTTAACTCAGAAAACACCTTATTTTGTGTCACATTCGCGACCCCCTTGGAAGTACGTCGCGACGACCCCCCCCCCCCCAGGTTAAGTACCCCTGTTCTAGAGCATCAATTTTTTCTCAAAACTACCAGTACTCATTAGGAATAAGTCATGAATTCATTTTTGTTTATTTGCTATATGAAGAATTATATATTTTCTGTCTATTTCTCTCCCTCTCTTTCTTCCTTTCTTTGTCTGTCTCTCTCCTTCTGTCCCCATCTCTCTCTCTCTCTCATTCCCTCTTTCTTTCTCTCTTTCTCTCACCATTCTGTCTCTCTCCCTCCAGATGTGAACGAATGTGAGAAATCTAATGGCGGCTGTGAGGCCCTGTGCTGTAACACTATCGGTAGCTTCTACTGTAAGTGTCCTGATGGAAGCTCATTGGAAGAAGACAGCAAGACCTGTCGAGGTAATCACACACAATCAGGACACATTACGGAGTAATCACACACACACACACACACACACACACACACACACACACACACACACACACACACACACACACACACACACACACACACACACACACACACACACAAACTAAACAAAACAATGTGAAAACATGCCCTGTCTGTTCATAATCCTCCCAGTCACGCCCTAACACAATATCACTTACAGATGTCAGATGTTGAGTGCTGTATGGCCCCAGTGTTGTATAAAGTATTCGAGACCCATACTTGAGTAAAAGTACAAGTACTCTATCAAAACATTTACTTGAGTAGAAGTTGAAGTGTTCTTTAAAAACTTTACTTAAGTAGAAGTACAGAAGTATTCAGCATTTTTTGTACTTGAGTATTGCAAGTAGTTTAGTCTAAAATTTATTACTCAAGTACTGAAAGTAAAAAGTACAAGTATTGTGTTTTGAATTAATTAAAGAAAGCCATCAAAGTTTGATTATCAATTGTTTTTATATATCACTTACAAATCAAAGATGTCAAAGATCACAAATACAAGTGTTCTGTATGTACTTAAAAAACTGGGGTTAACACTTCGTACACAAAAAACAGATAACCTATGTCCCGCTACGTTGTAGGTTTGACGCAAAAGTACAAATTCGCCATAATTTAGCTGAGAAAACGAGGTGTATTTTGGACGTAAAATCCGTCCGTCGGATTCTAAGGGTGAGCTTACTGCCCTGCGTTTACCCCCAATAAATGCCCTTACCCTATAAAAACACTATACTATAAAATGGGCACATGATTAGTCAGCACGTCGCCTTTATTGCCAGCTAATGTTAAGTGAATTCTGCAGCACGCCATGAACATAATTAGGTTAGTTAAGATATCTAACCTAACTAGTGCTTACTGCGCTCTTCTGCTGTTACCAAACACGGTACCATCTCTTTTAATGAGATAAAAAGCGAATTATTTGGAATAATTTCGAATATATGTGTATTTGTATAAATATGTAAATGAAGCTGAAGGTGCTGGAAAATACTGAAAATGGACCTTCAAAGTGCCGTACAAGTGCATGAATTCCACCTTGTAACTTCACACGCACAAAAATCGAGAGGTGCACGACCTCGCGACGCGACTGCGCGCGTGGTTAACGCGCATGGGCGGAGCCACCGCGATTGCGTCATTTTTGCCGCGCGGACCCTTGCCGCAGTAACAGCGTGTCAAGTGAACCTAGATTACGAAGCTCAAGTGTTCAGTGAAGGCAGCAGCAGAGTTAACGAGACGCGACCGGAGCATGCGCAGTTTTCATAAGACAGCCTGATCGCTTGACCCGGTGACAGCGCCAGCTAACATGTATATAATTGTAACGAGTAACTATACAGCACGTAAAAATATATCGGAGTAAAAGTATTAAACTGATGGAAAATATGTAGTGAAGTAAAAGTGGAAGTAGGAGAAAAAAATAATACTCCAGTAAAGTACAGATACAGCATTTTAGTACTTAAGTACAGTAGTGAAGTAGTTCTACTTCGTTACTATACAACTCTGTATGACCCCAATGTGGCATTATGGTGGAGAAGCCCATGATTATGTGGCACGATGGGGGAGAAGCCCATGATTGCTGATGGTAGCACATAATGAGACATCGCCACCATGCTGTCCAGGAACTGCAACAATGGCTTGTTGGTCAATCACATTCCAGCCTCTCCTCATTTGTTTGGTCAGACTGAACCCATCATCATCCATGTAAATATATTCATGTGGTCCAGTTGAAACATTTTCTGTGGAAAAATACTTTGTAAGTGGTACAGAAAGAAAGCTTTATGCAGTATTGAACATCCATCTGTACATACTGGTTCCTTTGCTCATTGACCCAGTTAGGGTCAAAAGGCACTTAACTGTATAGTGGCTTTATTCGCATTCTGTTGCATTTTAGGACATGATCAGTGGAAGTGAGGCTGATGCAGTAAGTCACGCAGTTGGATTGCATTGTTCTGATGGACCATGTCAACAATGAGGGTCTTTTAGTGTGGCCACAACATAGATTCCCCCCTAATGTGTGTATGTGTCTTGCAATTCTACAAAAAGCCCATTCAGATAAAAAAAATCTGAATCTGCTTAGGTTGGGCTGAACTCGAAGTCCCACGTCCCTCATTGTCAAACCATAGACAAGAAAATGACAGTCGCCCGTATTTAATCTGAAATAATTGTTCTTTGTCTCATTTCTCATTCTTCCTTTTCTTACTCTGCCTCTCTGATTGTTTCTATCTTTAGTGAAACGTCAATGACCACGGCTCCCTGTACCAGCTTATATTGGTTTCTTCACATCATAAGCCACATGTGTGATCAAATTTGAGTTACTGTGTTTAAGTTGAGGCACTTGTGCTTTGTTTGAGTTTCATTTTTGCTACCATTATGCAAACCAAGTCTATCACAGTGCAACATACATATGTATTAGTTTAATTCAAATGAGTTACTCTGGCTTAGTTATATTTTAAATGTGCCACCTAATGTTAGCAATGTTACTCAATGACCCAGTTATAACAATACAGATAATCTACACCTATGACATTAGGATGACCATATGTGGATGCAAACACACACACACACACACACACACACACACACACACACACACACACACACACACACACACACACACAGAGAGAGAGAAAGAAAATACACTTCTAAATGCTTTAGAAGCAAAATATGAAACTGGTATGCTGTGCATGTTGTTTGTGTTCACATGCCACCTAAGTGTTTTGTGGGTGCAGTGTGTGAAGGGAGAGAGGTCTCTGGTCACTCTCACAAAAAGAACAGCTCAGCTCTGAAGGAATGTGTGTGTCTGGGCACGCACGTGTGTGTGCGTGTGTGTGTGCGTGTGCGTGTGTGTGTGCGTGTGTGTGTGTGTGTGTGTGTGTGTGTGTGTGTGTGAGCAGGTATGAGTGGCCTCAGCTCTGAATGAATGTGTGTTAAAAAAAAACACAGTGGTTCTATGTTGTTTTAGAAGAAAAGTTATGGAATGACCAGAGAGAGTTAGAGATGGGAAAGGAAGGGAGGGTGGAGGAAGAGAAGGGAGGGTGGAGGAAGAGAAGGGAGGGTGGAGGAGAGATAACTGCAACAGGAGAGCAATGAACCTCAGGAGATGCAGCATGTTTTTTCACTCAGCCCCCTTTTACCCATTACTCACTTAAGAAAAGACACACACACTGCATCTTTTAACATGGCATGTTCGCATATAGATTGAACACTCAAAACGTATGGCTTCTGTCTTTAACCCCCCCCCCCCCCACTCCCTCTCTTAATTAAATTCAATTAAACCCAACAATGCTTTATTGGCATGAATAAGTTAGATTCTTGCCAAAGCAACCAAACATAGCAGAAAATAAGTAGAAAAAAAAGAGTTATAAAACATCATATTAACAGTCATTAATCAACAGTACTGAGCAACTGAAAAGGAAAAAAAGAATTATAAAGGAGGATTCAGACTTAGTTGTTGTACCTCAGGCTGTGACAGGTTGCTATGAATCTTCTGAAAAAATCAGTATCCTCTCCCCTCTCCAGGGTAGTTTTTCTTTCTTACTGCAGACGAGATACCCCGGGCAGATGTGGCAAATGTGTGTATAGAATTGGGTTTTGATTGATTTCTATTCGGGACACTCTGTATGGAAGTGAAGTTCAGTGTCTCCCCTTCAGTGACGTGATGCGGCTGGCAGGTTGATGTGGCTTCCTGTTGATTCACACAGGTCATGAGTCACAGGTCAAACTCTTCAGGTAAGAGGAAGAGGGGCCAAACCTGAATACGACATGTACTGCCCCTTCTAATCGAAGGCATGTGCTTGCCGGAGGAACTGAAACTAGAGATATACATGTGACATGTGTAAGGAGACCCATCAGCTATGTTGGAGCTGTCCTTAATTATGTTCACACACACAAATACACACCACACACACATACCCCCCCCACCAACATCCACACATAAATGCATACATGCACACACATGCACAGACAGGATGCAGGTACAATGTGTTTAGCAGACGTACTCTAAATCTTAATTAGCCATGCTGTAACGTTAAGGTAGCGTTTGGGCAACGTTCCTCATGAGAGGACAAGATCTGTTTCTCTTCATCGACACGGAAAACTTTTTTCTTTTAGAACGATAAAACGTTCCAAATGGACAATCCAGAACGGAGGTACCTTGAGAATTCTGGTGCATTCTACCATTGAACAGAATTCAGCAAGGAACAGCAGATTTTATTTGTGTTGTCTAACTGTGGCTTTAATTGTGGCTCTTCATCATGGCTCAAACTGCAGTGTGGCTGATAAACACTCTAGTGCTGTATCACGCTGCCCGTGGCCCTGTTCACCAAGGTGTAAGGTAATAAAATAGTGCCCTGTCAGTATTTAATTATTTTAATTACCTTTATTCCCTGTGTGTGTGCAGTGCTGGCATAGTTACCTTGAAAAAGTAATCCGATTACTGATTACTCCTTTTAAAAGTTACTGATTACTTGATTTTAAAAGTAACTACGTTAGATTACAAGTTACTTTAATAGTTACATTCAGCAGCAAAATAATTTTTTTCAATACTCACTTTATTGGAAGTGCATTTTTAACATTAACAATGTATTGAAGCAGGTTCGAACCGAGGCAGAAACTGCTTAATCCAAAAATCCCGTGGAGGGAAACTTTATTGATAACGCAACCCTGGCGCGCGCAGGCTCCGCACCCCCAGTGTCACTTAAAGGGCCAAGACACCTTGAATAGCCAAGTGTCTGTCCGTAGCTACAGTATCTCCTGACAGTACGTTTGTGTAGCTGCGCGGTATTATTTGCAAATTTATTTGTACACGTAATACAAGCGAACTGTTCAGTCAGACAGCTATTTGTTGTGAAACTAAATGCCATTACAATTTCAAGCTTTTTAAAGTAGGCTACGTTAGTCAAAATTCCAGCACTTTTCAAACGTGGAACACAAAGCAACATTAAAATTCGTCAGGTAAATGCTCCTTCCCCTGTTTTTGAGGGGTATTTCTTTATACTACCACATATCGTTACGGACAACACTGCACAAAATGACTTGTAAAACGCGCTCGCGCTCTCACAGGGTCGCGCGCAGCGTGCGGAGTCGAGCGCTACGGTCAGACGCAAAAGTAGAACTGAGCCAAGAAGAAATCAAAATAAATATTTTTACTGGGGAAAATAAAAATAATAACGCACTGTTACTTTGATAAGTAACTTTAATCTGATTACTGGACTGGAAATAGTAGCGCGTTATATTACTCGTTACCGAAAAAAGTGGTAAGATTAGAGTAACGCGTTACTGACATCACTGTGTGTGTGTGTGTGTGTGTGTGTGTGTGTGTGTGTGTGTGTGTACAGATATAGATGAGTGTATGGAGATGAACGGAGGCTGTCAGCAGAAGTGTGTTAACACTCCTGGGTCGTACCACTGTGAGTGCAGGGAGGGGTTTCGCATGCATGCTGATGCTCGTACGTGCATAGGTAAGACCTTCTCTCTCACACACGTACACACACACACACACACACACACACACACACACACACACACACACACACACACACACACACACACAGACAAACTCTTCAATGTGTGTGCGCGTGTTTTGTGACTAAAGCTTTTCAAGTGATGCTCATTGATCAATGTTACACAACCCAGTGCTACAATGTCATTGTATACACAAACACACACATGCATGCAAACACACACACACACACACACACACACACACACACACACACACACACACACACACACACACACACACAAACTCTTCAATATGTGCACATGTGTTTTGTGACTAAAGCTTTTCAAGTGATGCTCACTGATCAATCTTACACAACCTAGTTTTTTGTATGTATAAACATGCACACACACTCACACACAGTTTGCAGTTCTGGGTCCATAAGCACAAAAGCACAGATGATTTGTGTCATGTGGAGGATTCCATAGGAAGAGGAGAAACACTTGTTCCTGATCCCCTCTCCTGGGTGCCTGTCCCTGGGTATGAGAGTGAAGGCCTGCCTGTCTCTGCTCCATTACCTCTGCATAACTCATCATTCTCTGGCTGTCTTCACCACTGCTTGCCACATCATCATTCTGAGACATGTCTGGCGATGTCATCAGCATGAGACAGCAGTTCTGACCTGTGCTTTCAGAGATGCCATCAATCAGAGAGACAGATAGAGAGTGATAGAACAGGAGATTTCCATAACATGATCCCAACATCTCTTTGAGTCGGATTCAAATTGGAATCGACTGAGAAATCTGGGTTGCCCATTACAAGCTGTCAACATGCATCTGAAAAATGATCTTGCCACACACATCAAGCTACATTTGATATTTCTAACCATCTCTTTGCGTGTGTGTTTGCTGGTGTCATCTGTCTTTGCGTTACTCTGCAGCGCTGAACTCTTGCTCAGTGCTGAATGGAGGCTGTGAGCACAGGTGTGTAGATCTGGGCAACGACACCTACAAATGCCAGTGTCGCCGTGACTACCAGCTCCAGAGTGACGGCAGACACTGCGAGTGTAAGTGCACACACGTGGACACCTGCGGAAATGAAACGACTGTAATGTCACCAGTGGAAAACCTTCTTTCAGAGTTACTGAGGTTAGGGTCAGGCCTCCTAGGGCTTAGTATTAGACTTGGTGTTTATGGTTTATAGTTAAAATAAGGTTCGATTCTATAGTTAGGTTTTAGGGCTGGACTTTGGAAATATAGTTTAGGATTTATGTTTAGAGTTAAATAAATTCTACATAAATATAATATGTGACAAATGTTTAACCAAAGATTTACTTTGATAAGGTAAAATACGTGTGTGTGTGACATTTTGGAGCGTAACACTGGATAAGTGCAGACTTTCAGTGAATAGGGTTTAAGCAGAGGTGTAGTCAAGTAGCACAAGGGTCAAAACCAGATCAGTAGTGAAGGCACAAAACCAGAATCCAAACACAGTCCAGATCAAAACGACAATAGAACAGTAAAAGCCGGACACAGGTACACCACATGACAAATCCAACCGAAACAGTAGAGTGACAGACCAGGTGTAACCATAGAGAGAAAATCACAATACAAATAGGCCAGGTGTAACCATAGAGAGAAAATCACAATACAAACAGACCAGGTGTAACCATAGAGAGATAATCACAATACAAACAGGCCAGGGGTAACCATAGAGAGAATATCACAATACAAACAGACCAGGTGTAACCATCCGTCACGAGTGTTACGTTCGCCACCCCCGCTCAACAACTTACGTTCGCCACCCCCCCCCGGCTCAACAACTTACGTTCGCCACCCCCGCCGCACCGGACCTCAGGTCACAGGTATCTGCCAAAATTGGACCGCGGACAAATTTAGTTGAGTACGCCTGCCATAGAGAGAATATCACAATACAAACAGGCCAGGTGTAATCATAGAGAGAATATCACAATACAAACAGGCCAGGTGTAACCACAGAGAGAAAATCACAATACAAACAGGCCAGGTGTAACCATAGGGAGAATATCACAATACAAACAGACCAGGTGTAACCATAGAGAGAATATCACAATGCAAACAGACCAGGTGTAACCATAGAGAGAATATCACAATGCAAACAGACCAGGTGTAACCATAGAGAGAATATCACAATACAAACAGGCCAGGTGTAACCATAGAGAGAAAATCACAATACAAACAGACCAGGTGTAACCATAGAGAGAAAATCACAATACAAATAGACCAGGTGTAACCATAGAGAGAATATCACAATACAAACAGACCAGGTGTAACCATAGAGAGAAAATCACAAGACAAATAGACCAGGTGAAATACTTCATGAAGAAGTGCTGCAGAGTTCAGGTTTATATGGAGGTTTGGTAATGTGGAACAGGTGTGCTCTAGTAATCGGGCGAGCCGCTTGACAGTGTGTGTGTGTGTATGTGTGTGTGTGTGTGTGTGTGTGTGTGTGTGTGTGCTGTACAGTGAAGGATTGCTGTTTGGAGGTTAATGGGGATGTGCTCTGCTGTGTGTGTATGTGTGTATACAGTGAAGAATTGTTGTTTGGAGGGTAGTGGGGAATGTTCTCAGCTGTGTGTGTGTGTGTGTGTGTGTGTGTGTGTGTGTGTGTGTGTGTGTGTGTGTGTGTGTGTGTGTGTGTGTGTGTGTGTGTACAGTGAAGGATCGCTGTTTGGAGGGTAATGGGGGATGTGCCCATCTGTGTGTCCATGAGAATGGATTCATGTCATGTAGCTGCAGGCCTGGATACACACTGGCCATAGACCACAAGAACTGTGATGGTAAACATACACACACACACACACACACACACACACTCACACAAATAGGAGACATTGACAGACTTTGGAGACGTTGCCATTAGCAGGCCATTGATGTCCTAGTTAGTCACACTAACTTCGTTTTCAAGTGAGTGACATTCTTCACTCCCCCACTTCAGGTTTGCCACATGCCAGATGGTCTTCAGACACATATAATTCTGTGTGCCTTTGTTGTTGATTCTATAATTGATGTGTGAGACATGTGTGTGTTCTACCATAGATGTGGACGAGTGTGTGTCCAAACAGGGCAGGTGTGCGCATCGCTGCGTGAACATGCCAGGATCCTTCAGGTGTGTGTGTAACCCCGGCTTTGAGCTGGGCGCAGATGGGAGGCAGTGCTACCGTGAGTACACACACACACACACACACACACACACACACACACACACACACAGAGTTTCAGGGCTTCTTTGCACATATAGGCCTTTAACGGTAGTCTCCACTCAGGTATTGAGATGGAGATCGTGAATGGCTGTGAGAAGGACAATGGCGGCTGCTCTCACCAGTGTGAACACACCACCAGCGGCCCCCTCTGCTCCTGCAGCCACGGATACCGGCTCGCCGACGACCTCAGGACGTGCGTAGGTATGACCCCTGGGTGACCCTGCTGGGCATAGCTGTATGAAGAACGCCTTAATATGCTGACCGGGACCAAGTGACCCTGAAGGAAGAGGTGAAGTAGAAAGAAAAGTTCTACCATGCAGCGCTGACCTTTGTACTTCAGGGAGGAATTTTGAGATTAGATTAGATTGTTTTGGATTAGATAGGATTAGAGAGTGTGAGACAGTGTTTAGATTGGTTTTAAACCATTGAGGTTGCTGTAGAGCTTCTCCTTGT
>NC_135226.1:13884390-13929390 GCF_052324685.1 Brachyhypopomus gauderio
ACACACTGTGACACACTCATACCATACACCAGAGGCAGGATCCATTCAAATAGCACTATAATATAAAGTAAAAAGGCCAGGAGATATAAAAGTCGGACAGGGTCGTGTTTAAAAAACAGAGAAAGCAACAGAAGCAGAGGGTGAAATCCCAAAACCACAAAAAAACAGACAAAGGTGGATGAACAGAATAACTATTTGTTAAACAGAAAATAATTGAATGGCAAATCTCCACACAGACAGGAATTTCTCTGGAAGCTTAGGTAGTAAGTGAAGCTTAGGTAGAAGCTAGCATCTTGTTTATGTAGACTGTAGCCCACCTCTGTCTTGCTTTATATGCATATGCTTGACTGTGTATGTTTGTGTGTGTATCAGTGTGTGAGGCTGGTTCGTTCGGCGATGACTGCAGTGTGAGCTGTGGGGACTGTGCTAACGGCGCTGTGTGTGGCGAGGGCAGAGATGCCTGCGTCTGCACACCGGGCTGGACGGGCGTCACCTGCAACCAGAGTGAGTCAGCACTTTTCCCTTGACCTCTGACCTGCAGCCTGTTTCTCCCCTGGCAGGATATGTCACATTACCTGTACGTGCTGATACTGTCCTCACACCAAGTATGAGCACAATCTGTCTCATTAGCGTCCAGAAGTGCTTAAATCCAGTAGTGCTTAATTCAAGTAGTGCTTAGTAAATTAGCTTACATTAGCTTAATCTAGGTGACTTAATTAGCTTACATTAGCTTAATCTAGGTGACTTAATTAGCTTACTTTAGCTTAATCTAGTCCTCTTGCCCCAGCACTCCTGATCCAGATCATCAGCTCATTATCATTCCGTTAGTGAATCAGATCAGGTGTGTTAGAGGAGAACCATGACATGGCAACAGGCTACAGCAACACGTGGTAGTGATGTGCAGACCTGCAGGGCCTTCAGTAATGTAGCGACAATCAGGGTTGGGGTGTGAGTGCACAACTCACTGTTGCCGTGGGAGATGTAGCGTTCTCCCACCCACCCTGGAACAGAAGTTCTGTTCTGAAGCTGACCTTCACTCACAGACCCTCATCCTGAACTTCCAGCTTCTGCCAGAGTTAAGCTCCACCCCTGATCCTACGCAGCCAATCCGGGTAAACCATGAAGACATCAGCTGGGTCTGATACAGAGCTAGGCCTAGTGGGGAGTGGATTTGCAACAGGAGGCGTGTCCAATACTGTTTTTGAGGGAGGGGCCTTAGGCACACAGGGCTAACTCAACCGTAGCAAAGAAAATGTCCCTCATATCTCACACACACACACACACACGCACACACATACACACACACACACACACACACACACACACACACACACACACACACACACACACACACACACACACACACACACACACACTCTGGGGCTAAGTAGTGGTGCATTGGCTCCTCAGGGTGCTGTAAAATGCATATTTGTGTGTTAGCTGTTGGGTCACTACTCCGTTTGAAGTGGGGTTTGTGGAACAGGAGCTTCCAGGGCCGTGAGAGGGGATTATGAGCTCCAGATGGCATTCTGCTCTCTCTCTCTCTCTCTCTCACACACACACACACACACACACACACACACACACACACACACACACACACACACACACACACACACACACACACACACACACACAGAAGGTTGTTTGAGTGGCAGTGATTCATATTTAAATGTTTATCTGCACGTTTAAGTGCCTTCCTGTCTAAGTTCAGTGCTTAATAATGCTTTACAACATTCCAACCTGTACAGCCTCATTCTGGCCATCAAGTCTAGGTGTAAATCACTTTGGGCTTGGTGTAGTGTACTGTGGTGTTGGTGTAGTGTACTGTAGTGTTGGTGTAGTGTACTGTATCTGAGGTGTAATTATGCCTTCAGCGTGTGCGGAGGGCACGTTCGGTGAAGGGTGTAACGGAGTGTGCGCGTGTCAGAACGGTGGACACTGTGACGCTGTAACAGGGAAGTGTGTCTGCCCTCCAGGAGTCAATGGCCAGCACTGCGAAAATGGTACAGTCCAGCTGTTTACTTCACCATCATATATGTGATGACATTATATTTATTGATTTTATATATCTCTATTATGTATTTATTTTCCTATAATTATGGTCACATGCTTATAGTATTTTTTTAACTTCTGATTACACTATTACACTATTACTAGTACATAAATACACTGTTGTTACTTTAACATCATGTGCACATGCTAATTCTATATCACACATTTATTTTGTTGTGTTGTATATTGTTATATGGTATATGTGATTCTTGCAGTGTCAGCAGTTTTGTTTGTTTGAATAACAGCAGTGAGAGGACCTCTTCAAAATTTTATTAAAACAGAACTTAAGAACACAGAGGTTCATTCTTACAGAGCTGTAGCAGGCTGTAGTAAAGCTGTAGTAGAGCTATAGCAGGCTGTAGTAGAGCAATAGCAGGCTGTAGTAGAGCTGTAGTAGGCTGTAGTAAAGCTGTAGTAGAGCTGTAGCAGGCTGTAGTAAAGCTGTAGTAGAGCTGTAGCAGAGCTGTAGCAGGCTATAGTAGAGTTGTAGCAGACTGTAGAAAAGCTGTAGCAGGTTGTAGTAGAGCTGTAGTAGAGCTGTAGCAGGCTGTAGTAGAGCTGTAGCAAGCTGTAGTAGAGCTGTAGCAGGCTGTAGTAAAGCTGTAGTAGAGCTGTAGCAGGCTGTAGTAGAGCTGTAGCAGGCTGTAGTAAAGCTGTAGTAGAGCTGTAACAGAGCTGTAGCAGGCAATAGTAGAGTTGTAGCGGACTGTAGAAAAGCTGTAGCAGGTTGTAGTAGAGCTGTAGTAGAGCTGTAGCAGGCTGTAGTAGAGCTGTAGTAGAGCTATAGCAAGCTGTAGTAGAGCTATAGCAGGCTGTAGTAGAGCTGTAGCAGGCTGTAGTAGTGTTGTAGTAGAGGTGTACCAGGTTGTAGTAGAGGTGTACCAGGTTGTAGTAGAGCTGTAGCAGGCTGTAGTAGAGCTATAGCAGGGTGTAGCAGGTTGTAGTAGAGCTGTAGCAGGTTGTAGTAGAGGTGTAGCAGGGGGTTTGTGTGCTTTGAGGTCTAGTGTTCTGGAACTCTCTCCTCTGCTCTGACGTGTGGCGTGCGTGATGTCACCAGGATGTGCACAGGGCTATTTTGGAAGGTTCTGTCGGAAGAGATGTAACTGTCCCGGTAACGGACGCTGCCATCGCCTGTATGGGGGGTGTCTCTGCGCCCCTGGACTCTATGGCAAATTTTGCCACCTGCGTGAGTGTCCAACAGATCACCTGCTTATCAGAACTGTCACACAGTTAAGAACACTTTACACGGTTTACAACCCTTAGACCCAGACAATGTTATTGTGTGTTGTTGTTATGTATTTTTCTTATGTACGTAGTAGTTACACACAACTATGAAGACTAATCAGTGTATTCATCGCTCAAAAAGACGTTTGGTAAAAACCGATGCCCTCAACACCACGTTTACACTCACATTTTAAACGTTGCTCTGTAATAAGTCTTGATGTGAACTACCGGTGGTCATGAGATTAAAGACTAGTGGGCTGTGGTGTCTGTCACTGAGAGAACCAGATACAGAAACACAAACAGACCCGTTCCTCAGGGCTCAGTCGTGACGCTGCGCTGAAACAGTCTGACAGCAGCAGGAATGTTGCTCTGTGGGCTTGTGTCTGTGTAGAATATACTTATGATCTGTGCTTCTTCTGTGTGTGTGTGTGCATATGTGTATGTGTGTGCGCGTGCGTGTGTGTGTGTGTGTGTGTGTGTATGTGTGTGTGTGTGTGTGTGTATGTGTGTGTGTGTGTGTGTATGTATGTGCGCGTGCGTGTGTGTATGTGTGTGTGTGTGTGTGTGTGTGTGTGTGTGTGTGTGTGTGTGTGTGTGTGTGTGTGTGTGTGTGTGTGTGTGTGTGTGTGTGTGTGTGTTAGCGTGTCCGGACTGGACTTACGGTGCTGCGTGTTCTGAGGAGTGTGAGTGTGTGCGGGAGAACTCGTTCAGCTGCGACCGCGGCAATGGCACCTGCTTCTGCAAACCTGGTTACCACGGCGACCTATGCCTATCAGGTATGCTGGCCCAAAGCCCTAACCCCACAGTCATCTACCTAAAATAAACACAATGATCCACATAAAATAGAGACATACAATCATAGTTATACTGTCATCTTATTATATTTTTGTCGGTCTCTTGATTGCACGTTACAGTCCAGAGACAGAACCTCGGAGAACCTGTTTTCTGCCACATTTGTAAAAGTTTGTTGCCCTTTTCCAGAATGCAACACGGGTTTCTATGGTAGTGGTTGCCGAGAGCGATGTTACTGTACTGATGGTGTGTCATGTGACCATAAAACTGGAGAATGCCAGCAAAAGTGCCCCTCTGGGTTTCATGGAGAGAAATGCCAACTCAGTAAGATAACTGTACTTACACCTGTCTATCTCTCTGTCTCTCTGTCTGTCTGTCTCTCTCTCTCTCTCTCTCTTTGTCTCTCTATATTTCTCACTCACGAACCCACACATATTTGTATGACAACGTTAAGGAATTTTGAATCGCTCATTCGTTTGTTGCACTATTCTGCCCTCTTGTGGCTGACAATGCCAATGCAGCATGGCTTATTAAAACTAAGTCAAAGGCAATTAATAAATCAGCAGACTGATGGGGCTCAACCTAGACATCCTCATTGTCACCCCGTCTAACAGCTATTGCACTAAAGGACCACTCTCAACATAAAATATCTCACATGACAAATAACTGACAGCTCTGTGTGTCAGTAATTATAGCGTTTCGTGGTTGTGTGTGTGTGTGTTTCTCCAAAGCAGAGACAGGGAGAGAGAAAAGGATCCACCATGACATGTTAATAATGTTTCTGTCACACTGAATTGACAACCCTGTAATGATTTTTGTAGTGTCAGATTTAATAGTCAGTTTTGTGCTTGTGTGTGTCTATATGCCTGAATACTGTGTGTGTGTGTGTGTGTGTGTGTGTGTGTGTGTGTGTGTGTGTGTGTGTGTGTGTGTGTGTGTGTGTGTGTGTGTTTGTGTATTAATGTGTTTCCTTTCTGCTGGTTTGTGGAAACTTGCTGATGTGCCAGAGAGAGAGAGAGAGAGAGAGAGAGAGAGAGAGAGAGAGAGAGAGAGAGAGAGAGAGAGCGAGAGAGAGCGAGAGAGAGAGAGAGAGAGAGAGAGAGAGAGAGAGAGAGAGAGAGAGACTAGAAGAGAGCTGTAGTGTAGGCACATTTAACACACACAACTCCTCAAAGCTGCTTTATGCATAACCCTCACTGCTCTGGGGAAGAGCGGTGATACTGGTGGGATTTATTTCACTGCTAATGCGTAGGGCAGGTCTGGAGTCAGACGGCTCCATGCGTAGGGCAGGTCTGGAGTCAGACGGCTCCATGCGTAGGGCAGGTCTGGAGTCAGACGGCTCCATGTGTAGGGCAGGTCTGGAGTCAGACGGCTCCATGTGTAGCGTCCTCTGTGGACCTGAGCAGCATTAACCCCGCGTACTCCACCATCACTGTCGCTCCTTCAAGCAGAGTCGCAGGGAGACCCAAGCACGGGGCAGGGCCAGAGGCACCACTCCTACACACCGCGCCTTCACTGTGGCGCCCCCCTGTGGACAAAAGTGGGTCTTACCCAGGTCCCAGGTCAACAGCTCGCTGACTTTTGCATGAGTGCTGCTGGCCTGAGTTGCCATAGCAGAGTTCCAGCACGCAGACTCCCCCCGTGAGCCACGGACAGGGGTGAACAGGCTGCTAACAGCGACGGCGGAGACGGGCCCGGTCATTACCAAGGGCAACCACATCCCACAGCTGTAGCAACATTTCAAACTGCCTTTGCCAGAATGCTCGGAGGAGCCCTTGAGGTTGTTTCTTACACTACATGGCTTGGTCCAAGTGAGTAATAAGTCAATAAAGCCCATTCATCCGGAACACTACCCTGGCAGAGCAACGCCATCAGCAGAGGGCCATCACCAGCGTAGTATTACACCTCAGACATACTCAAAATAATCTGTTAATGTTTTATGTATATACATTAGTTCTATTGCTGCTATTATTGCTACTACTACTGCTGCTACACACACACACACACACACGCACACACACACATATGGCTGACTGATAATTTTACGCCATAATGAGTGATTGCCTACAGAACACTACCAAAATGTCTGTTTGTAAATTGCCCTGTCAGTTGCTGGTGAACAGACATACAAGAAAACACAAGTGATTCACCATCTCACCACCACCAGCCTGGCAGTCACAGCAGTGGTTCAAGTGTGCAGCTGTCTTCGTGGTGTGTTAGTGACTGATCTGTGTGTTTCTGTGACTGTGGTCCTGTGACAGGGGAGTGTGTGTGTCCGCTAGGCTACACTGGCCATGACTGCTCTACAGGTGTTTATACAGGTGTTTATATAGGTGTTTATACAGGTGTTTATATAGGTGTTTATACAGGTGTTTACACAGGCATTCTATAGGTGTTTATACAGGTGTTCTACAGGTGTTTATACAGGTGTTTACACAGGTGTTCTACAGGTGTTTACACAGGCGATCTACAGGTGTTTACACAGGTGTTTACACAGGCGTTCTACAGGTTTTTATACAGGTGTTTACACAGGCTTTCTAAAGGTGCTTGTGTGTACAGTTCACTTCCACAACATGCCAAACGCTGATCAGGAGAGCAATTAATTAGCTATAAGTGCATAAGCATATTATTACATTTAAGACAAAATATTACTGCAGCAAGTAAAACATCTAATGTAACATAATGTCTAAAATGTTCTGTGTTGTATTTACAATGTATTTACAGGATGTGCAGCTGGCTTGTGGGGTCCTGGCTGTGCCAATGTGTGTCAATGCATCAACAGTGCAGTACCATGTGACGCCAGCAGTGGGCGTTGTCTCTGTGAGCCTGGATACACTGGAGAGCAGTGCGAGCAGAGTTAGTGCCTGATTTCAACCTCAGCTCTGTTCCCTCTTTGCCTCTCTTTCTCTTTCTCTTTCTCTCTCTTAACCCATCTGCCTGCTTATCTGCCTCTCTCTCCCTCTTTCTATGTCTGATTGCATACATTCAGTATAAAACTCTTTTACAATGTAAAATGCAGATATCTTACTAGTGAAATTGCAAGTAAATGCTGCCACCTTGTGGACATGTACTTATACTACAGGCGCTAATTACAATACGTTAGCTTGGATACTTCGATAATTAATTACCGTGATCTCTTTAATCCAGGAATTTTAGAAATAATTCGAGACTATGTGAGGATACCATGTACTGCACATATACTAGCTAATACCTAAAACTACATTTCCCATGTTGCTTTATGACAGGTTGTCCTGAAGGCCAGTATGGTTTGGAGTGTGCACAAATGTGTGAGTGTTTGAACGGAGCAGAGTGTGACAATGTGAATGGAACCTGCAAGTGCACACCAGGCTGGTCTGGAACACACTGTGAAAAGAGTGAGTTCTGAGGTTAAATTTACATTTTATTTATATAAAATGGAAGAGAGAAAACTGTCAGTGTCAATCTTTCACCTGGCAGATCACCTGATTCAGGGCTGCATGAGAGAGGTGTTGTATTACCCATAATGCCCTGGAGCATCTTACTTCACAAAGAAGCTGAAAAGCTCAAAAGCTTATTTGAGTTTGACTCACCCAGAATGTTTTTATGTGTATGTGTATGTGTGTGTGTGTGTGTGTGTGTGTGTGTGTGTGTGTGTGTGTGTGAGTCCTAACTTAAGGTTCTAAAGTGAGCTTATGAAAGATGAAGGTCATTGATCTGTAGTGCACAAACTAGTGCCTAAGTGTGTTTTAAGCACACACACACACACACACACACACACACACACACACACACACACACACACACACACACACACACACACACACACACACACACACACACACAGAGTTGGATCCATGACAACATCCTTTTCTTAATGAGACAGCCACATTCAGCTGGGCTGCTTTACAACAAAACCACAACACACACACACACACACACACACACACACACACACACAGAACAGGCCATGTAAACATGCTCAGTCAATATTTCGACAACAAAAAACAAGTTAAGCATCTGCTCCAGTTAAAAAGCTTTCAAAGTTAACAGATCAAGACAGAATAAAGAGAATGTTTGTGTGTGTGTCTGTGTGTGTGTAAGCTTGACATGCCAACTTCAAGTACACTATCAATCTCTTATGCACACGGCAGAACAGATCTGGCACCTGGGCGGGTCACGGAGCTGTCACTCATGCAGTAACCAGGCCGACAGGGGGAGTGTCCCCTGGTCAGTGTTGTTTGAGTGGAGGGAATAGCCAGTTAAGAACGTGGGCTCAGGATCAGAGCACTGACACAGGACCATCTGTAATTATGTGAAAGGCATGAACTGATCTGATGTTTCTTCAAGATGTCCTTGCAATAACCAGAGCAGAATGTCCCGCTGCGTTGATTAAAGCTGCTTAGCCCTGGTCAATTTAAACTCTTCATCTATTGCCGGGGTCCAGACCATAATGAACAGAAGCCAGCAATCTGCTTGCACAAGCTCCCAGCCGAACTGTCCCGATAACCCAAAAAGTCCCGAGGTGCCAAGTAGCCGAGGGTCAGCAGATCCGGTTGGCTCCCGTTTCATGGGAGTGGCGCCTGTGTGACACGTGGGCAGGTTAACGGGGAGAGGGAGTGCTGAAGAGGGCGGGGCTTCTGCAGGAGCAGGGGTGGAGAATGGTGGGACAGGGTGGATGCTGGCGGAGAAGAATGCTCCCTTTAAACTAGACTACAACCTCCCCACCCAGACATGGTGTAATAACCTTTAAATGGGTGTGTGTCTGTGGGCCTCTTATATTCACACACACACACACACACACACACACACACACACACACACACACACACACACACACACACACACACACACACACACACACACTTTGATGTGGGAGGATGTTAGGCACATGTGGAAATTGAGATCACAGAATAAATGCTGACAAGCCCAATTTAGAACATAAACTCTCGGTAGTTAATGAGGAATAAATCAGCAGTAGCAGAGAGAGACAGGACAGTGTTGGACAGAGACATGGCAGTGTTGGACAGAGAGACCGGACAGTGTTGGACAGAGAGACCGGACAGTGTTGGACAGAGAGACCGGACAGTGTTGGACAAAGAGACAGGACAGTGTTGGATAGAGAGACATGACAGTGTTGGATAGAGACAGGACAGTGTTGGATAGAGACAGGACAGTGTTGGACAGAGAGAGACAGGACAGTGTTGGACAGAGATTGACAAGGCAGTGTTGGACAGAGAGAGACAGGGAAGTGTTGGACAGAGAGAGACAGGACACTGCTGGACAAAGAGAGACAGGACAGTGTTGGACAAAGAGACAGGACAGTGCTAGACAGAGAGAGACAGGACAGTGTTGGACAAAGAGAGAGACAGGACAGTGTTGGACAGAGAGAGAGACAGGACAGTCCTGGACAAACAGAGAGACAGGACCGTTAGAGAGAGATCAGCCAGGCTAAAGGTGTGTAAGATGAGAGGTGGGAGGAGCATAAGGTGGTAGGTTGTGATGAAGCTCACTGTCTGGCATCTGTGTTGCCATCATGGATTCTGAGTTCAGCCTCTGTTTCCACGCGCTAGCTCGGCCACCGTAACTGTGGCAAACATTCACGCTGTTGGCTCTGCTCGTGTCCCGGGGTTTTATGTGGACCCAACTGTGAGCAGATGTGTGTCTCTGTCATGCACACACTCCCCCTCCCACGTGCTATTCTGGGAAGGAGTGTCTGTGGCAGGAGCCCTGATGCCCGCTGCCACCACAACACAGCTGCACTCCCGGCTTGGGTGCCGCCGCATGGCACTGTGGGTAAACTGACCATGCCATTAAACCGGTGTGTGAGGGCAACTTATCTCTGCATACCTGCTCCATCCATCATACAGAAGAGCCGGACCGTCGCCACTAACGACCAGCAGACCCTCACACACTTCCCGAACATCACTACACCACTCCATGTCGTCTTTACAGAGGTGTGCATGAGGAGAGAGTATCTCTCTCTCTCTACCTCTCTCTGTCTCTCTCGCTCTCTCTGAGTTAAAGAGGGGAAATTCCCTGAGGCATGTCTCATTAAGTTGGGCAGCATGAGGGATAAATACATCCATGTTTTTATTAGGGTAGGATGCTTTTTAAAGAGCTCGTTGTGCACGTGTGTGTCTGTCTCTGAGTGTGTGTTCAGGCCCACCCATTCTGAGTCCTCTTACGCAGTTTTTCTTAGTAGTTTAATGGAGCTGGCAAGAAGCCCCACAAAGATCACTTTCTTTCCATTACTCCCTCTCTCTCCACCTCCTCTTTAGTTCAAACATTTATAAAACTTCACATTTTAAATCTGAAATCTTTCCAATGAGCTTGACTCCATATCCCAGAGCCACTTTAATCTCATGACTAATGCTACCCACAGGGGCCCAGAAGCCTGTGTATACAATAACACACTTCAGGTCACCTCATAACACACCTGAGGTCACCTCATAACACACCTCAGTCCACCTCATAACACACCTCAGGTCACCTCATAACACACCTTAGGTCATCTCGTAACACACCTGAGGTCACCTTATAACACACCTCAGTCCACTTCGTAACACACCTCAGTACACCTCATAACACACTTCAGGTCACCTCGTAATACACCTCAGGTCACCTCGTAACACACCTCAGGTCACCTCATAACACACCTCAGGTCACCTCGTAACACACCTCAGGTCACCTCATAACACACCTGAGGTCACCTCATAACACACCTCAGTCCACCTCGTAACACACCTCAGTCCACCTCATAACACACCTCAGGTCACCTCGTAACACACCTCAGGTCACCTCGTAACACACCTCAGGTCACCTCATAACACACCTCAGGTCACCTCGTAACACACCTCAGGTCACCTCATAACACACCTGAGGTCACCTCATAACACACCTCAGTCCACTTCGTAACACACCTCAGTACACCTCATAACACACTTCAGGTCACCTCGTAACACACCTCAGGTCACCTCGTAATACACCTCAGGTCACCTCATAACACACCTCAGGTCACCTCATAACACACCTCAGGTCACCTCGTAACACACCTCAGGTCACCTCATAACACACCTGAGGTCACCTCATAACACACCTCAGTCCACCTCGTAACACACCTCAGTACACCTCATAACACACTTCAGGTCACCTCGTAACACACCTCAGGTCACCTCGTAACACACCTCAGGTCACCTCATAACACACCTCAGGTCACCTCGTAACACACCTCAGGTCACCTCATAACACACCTCAGTCCACCTCATAACACACCTCAGTCCACCTCGTAACACACCTCAGGTCACCTCGTAACACACCTCAGGTCACATTTACATTTACATTTATGACATTTAGCAGACGCTCTTATCCAGAGCGACTTACAAAGTGCTTTGCTTCTGATCACAGAATACATCCTAGGAAATAGTACTGATAGGCCAGAATTCAAGACACCATTGAGTCAGACTACTACTAAACTACAGGAGTCAATATCATTACCTAGTGTTTTGCAAGTTAGACATTTGCCAAGAAGCACAAATAACCATAGACAGACATACAATTAAAGAACAACAGCAAGTGGTATCAGCTGAGTTAGTGCTCTGGTAAGAACTCAACAAACAGGTGAGTCTTCAGTCTATGCTTGAAGATAGCAAGATAGATAACCTCATAACACACCTCAGGTCACCTCATAACACACCTCAGTCCAGCTCAGACTGAGTATCAATATGATCTCCAGTATAATCCCAGGGTCTGCACAGTTTATAAACAGGGTGTTTATGTGTGCACACAACCCATGTCTGTATCTGTTGTTTTCTAATGTGTTACTTGACTGAAGAGGCTCCATCCACTGACCTCAGATGACCCCTCTCACTACGAGTCCACTAAAAACAGTGTTGTCCTGGGAGCAGCTGATCAGATAAAAGTCTCTGAGCCACATTTGCTCCACAACAATGTCAAAAACATGCAATATAGAACGTTTTTCAGAAAAGCAATTTAATTCATCCACTGAAATTGCATTAATGCTTGTTTTTCCTCTGTGTTTGTGTGAATGTGTGGGTGTTTGTATGTGTGTGTGTGTGTGTGTGTTTGTGTTTGTGTGTGTGTGTGTGTGTGTGTGTGTTTCAGTTTGTCCGTCTGGTTTCTATGGTCCGGGCTGTGATCATAAGTGTCTGTGTGACCATGCCACCACCTGTCACCATGAGACGGGTCAGTGTGTGTGTGAACCAGGATGGACAGGGTATACGTGCAACAAGTGTGAGTAGTGCACGCACACACACACACACACACACACACACACACACACACACACACACACACACACACACACACACACACACACACACACACACACACAAGGTTCTCAATCTAACCTTAAACCTTAATTCCTGACTCCACTCTCTGACCTGAACTAACACCATAACCTCAGGAAACTCTCAGAGATGGTCTGGCTTTCTGTTGTTGTTTTAACAACAATCTTTTGTTTTTGTTTGTCTTCATGGGGACCTGCAATTGTAACAAACAATTGAATGTTTTGTGATTTTTTTACTCTCCTCATAGGATCACACGCACACACACACACCCACACACACACACACACACACACACACACACACACACACACACACACACACACACACACACACATACACTCACTGGCGTTAAGATTGAGTATAATTTGGACAGTAATAGTGGACAGTAATTATGGTGAATTATCCTGTCTCGTTTGGAGCTGCATTTATTAATGACCCTTCAGTTCACATGTCATCACACAAAGCTGCTCACTCTATCTCCATCAC
Organism: Brachyhypopomus gauderio; assembly: GCF_052324685.1. Classification (NCBI taxonomy): domain Eukaryota; kingdom Metazoa; phylum Chordata; class Actinopteri; order Gymnotiformes; family Hypopomidae; genus Brachyhypopomus; species Brachyhypopomus gauderio. Next base: position 13,897,233 of record NC_135226.1, read on the forward strand.
ACACTGGAATGTCCTCAAGCGTTTAGTGAGACTGTGTGTGTGTACACATTTCCTCTTTCTCTTCGCTGAGAACCTTTTGGCTTTGCGCTCTTTGTATGTAGGCATGTGTATGTATGTGTGTGTGTGTGTGTGTGTGTGTGTGTGTGTGTGTGTGTGTGCGTGCGTATGTGTGTGTGCGTGCGTATGTGTGTGTGTTTTATCCTGTTCTCCTGACTGGTTTGGGTATGTAGGTGTGTGGGGGGTGGTGGCTTGTGATACAGGGGGTGTGGCTTGTGATCATGTGACTGGAAGGTGTGGTTTACAGCAGAATACACAGGAAGCATTTGTGAGATGCTCCATTCACCCCAACTCCACCAGACTCTTCCTTTCATCAGCCACTCTATCCATCCATGTTCCTCATTCTTTACCTCCATCCCTTCTATCCCTAAATCCTTTGTTTGTCATCATTCTGTCTGGCTCTGCCTGAAAGCCCCATGATCGTACCTTGTACACGACTACCTGTGAACCAGTGAACTCATATTAGCCCTGGCTAGGAACACAATCACACAAATACACACAATCACACAAACTCACACAACCACATGAACACTGTTCATTCCATCTCTCCAGTATTCTTCGCCATTCACTCACTCACTCACACACACACACACACACACACACACACACACATGCTAGGTCTTTTTCAGCACCCCCCCCCCCCTGCCCCCCATCTGCCCCTCTCTGCCCCCCCTGGCCCCCTCTGCCCCCCCTGCCCCCCCCCACCCCCCTCTGCCCCCCTGCCCCCCCCCCCCCCCGCCCCCTCTCTGCCCCCCCTGCCCCCTCTCTGCCCCCCCTGCCCCCCTCTCTGCCCCCCCTGCCCCCTCTCTGCCCCCCATCTGCCCCCCATCTGCCCCTCTCTGCCCCCCCCGCCCCCCATCTGCCCCCCTCTCTGCCCCCCCTGCCCCCCTCTCTGCCCCCCCCCCCCCCTGCCCCCCATCTGCCCCTCTGTGGGTCTGAGACATCTGATAAAAGTTATAGTTGCAGTGCCAACTTAAACAGCAGCCTTTGTTTTTGTCTGAAGGAGGATAAGAGCTCTGGAGTGGAGCAGACACCACACACACACACACAAACACACACACACACACACACACACACACACACACACACACACACACACACACACAATGCTGTAGACAAGCCTAATGACAACACTCTAATTATTCTCTTTTTTCTCTAGAGTCTACAATCAACAGTCTAATTATTCTCCTTTTTTCTCAATTTTCTCTTTAGTCTGGAGTCACAGCTTATCTCTCAAACATGCCATCACTGTGAAAACACACACTCTCTCTCTCTCTCACTCACACACACACACACACACACACACACACACACACACACACACACACACACACACACACATACCCTATAGCTCTGTGTCTTCTCAGTCACCTCAGGCATGTGAGTGTGTAATACTGCTCGCTATCACTCTCTGATGTTAAAGTGGCGATCTCTAAATCCAGACTGATAGAGACACAAGTACAGACTTAGTGTTATGGCTGCATCAGTAAGTGTGTTTGCGGTATGTGTGTATATGTGTTTATGTGGGCGTGTGTGTGTACTAATACGATGCACATGGTGATCACCCCAATCTTGGCATGTCCTCTCTGACCTCCACCTACAGCTCAGTAGTGTGTAGCAGCTCGGGCGCTCGAGAAGCCCCTTACAGCGAGGAGAAGAAGCGAGAACCACAAACACACTCGCGAGTGTGTACGCGGAGTTGACAACTCGCTGTACACACCCACAGCACCAACAGTCCTGTGGACATTCACTCTTTGTGTGTGTGTGTGTGTGTGTGTGTGTGTGTGTGTGTGTGTGTGTGTGTGTGTGTGTGTGTGTGTGTGTGTGTGTGTGTGTGTGTGTGTGAGAAGTGTGTGAGCAGGGCAGGTATGGATGGAACTGTTCCCAGGTGTGTGTGTGTTCTGGACCTCAGCGTCTCTGTCACCACGTAACAGGCAGGTGCACCTGTCAGCCTGGCTACTATGGAGACCGCTGCCAACTCAGTAAGAAAACAGCCAGCATTTAGGCCTTTTGACCTCACAACCAGAATAAGACTGAGACCAAGATGAATCAGTTTAAGCCTAATCAGAACTAACACCAAGACAGGTTAATAGGGGGGCTAAGACCAAGACTGACCAAAGTTGATAAATTGACCACAGCATTAATACTAACCTAGAACATGACTAAGACTAACCCCTTCTTAAACCAAGTCTGATCAAAACTAGGACCAAGACTGACCCAGACCAAGATCAAGTCTGACCAAGGCTAAGGACTTGTGTATGATGCTCTCTGTGATCTAGTTAATCCTGAGATGTGTTTTGTATGGATATGTATGCATGAGTGCGTATGTGTGTGTATGTCTGTCTGTGTGTGTATGTGCTAGGAGGGGGATTGTGGGCATCAGGGTATGTATGACCTATACCTGTGTGTGTGTGTGTGTGTGTGTGTGTGTGTGTGTGTGTGTTTATCAGAGTGCAGAGAGGGCACATACGGGCTCAACTGTAAGAAGAGGTGCCGCTGTACCAATGGTGGGCACTGTGACTTCAGGACTGGCTCTTGCCTATGCCCGGCCGGATACCTGGGTGCCAACTGCAGCACCAGTAAGAGCTCATCACTCAGTCTTTAAGTCTTGAGATTGCACACACTGGCAGCATAGCTAATTATCTATCAGTAAGGCTATAGAACTAGATCTTACGGAAATGTGTGTTTTTCTGTCATAACACTAACACTGTCTTTCTTAACAAGAAAAGCAGGTGTCCTGCTACATTTAAACAACCAATCAAACAAAAGAGCCAAGCAGACCTGGACCTAATTATGTTCCTAATTCTACCACCTTGAAGAGTTTAGCTGAGAACCCTATTCTAACACTCCTGACTCAGAAAAGGCTTTTCACATAGTCAGGGTTAGATTTACAGAGCCTAGTTTCCCTCATTTACTTTTTGAATGAAAATGGAAAAAGCATTTACCCATGTTGTAATTTATGTGATTTAGGTTGTCCGGCAGGTCACTTTGGGAAGGACTGTGCCAAGGTGTGTTTGTGTGGGGAGGGTGGACACTGCCACCCTGTGACTGGGAGGTGTAACTGTGCTCCTGGCAGAACCGGGCAGTCCTGCCAGCAAGGTACCAAACTGCTGAGCTGTCTTATTAAGTGCTGAGCTGTCTTATTCTCCCCTTCTCTGCCTTTCTTAACACTTCTTTGCCTCAGGAAGGATACCTCCTTCCAATAACTTTCTAATAAAGAGCTTATGCAGAACGACTAACGTCTGATTACATCACGAGCAGAACAACTCAAAATCACATAAACTGTAAACCAGTACAACACGTAGATGTGATTTTCCACTGACTCTTTGCGTCCCTTATTCGTGGTGTTTAGTTTACATGACAAATTCCCCTCGTTTCCTGTTTGTAGAGAATGCGACCCCCCCCCCCCCCCCCCCCAAAAAAAAGAACAGAAGCGCGCGATCAGATTCACGAGCTCCACAGTTTTATCGCTCGTTCCGCCACAGTTGAATAACGGAGCGGGACTTTCCACGAGCTCGAGAATGTAGTTCGTCTCTCGCGCACACACGGTTTTATCTGTTTACCAACCACTCTAAGTAGTTGGTTCTCATCGGTCCGTGTCAACAGTGCTGGCAAGGAAACAAATAAATATACAGGAAAACCAAAGTGATTTACTTATTTTTTTGCCCTGTGTAAATTACCCGCAGAAACATGATTATTCTTTTATTTCGCTGCCAAATTATATCCTCGTTGCTATTTTACTAATGATCTGAAGTTTATGTAAACTTTAAAATGCGCACGTGTCTTTATGTGTGCCTGTGTTCCTCTCTATCGGTCACAAGTGCTTAGGGGAGTTTTTTTTCTAATTGCAGTAATTCCAAAATTCAGAGTTTATCTGAAACAAATGTCTGTGCTTTTGTTGATAGAGCGGCGAGAGAAGCTAAATCGACACCCTTCAATTAGGCGGCCTGATTAGGGAGGGTTTATCGACGGGCTCTCGCGCACAAACTCATAATGATGCACCCACATCAGTATGGAAGCAGAAACCATGACCTACTTTAGACCCACCAAACGCTTTCTTGCCCCAAGAGAATACTGCACGCAGTGACATTGTGCGGGAAAACCCCCTGATGATTATTCTTATATTTTTAATGCAGTCTTTGTGAAATATAAAACTTTTAAAATATTATTTTATTCTAGCACGTTTCTGCAAACTGTTCCAATTTAGAGCAATGGCAGTGATGATATGGGGATGTAGAAATTTTGGCAGTGATATTTAATGTTGCTAAATATCACAGAGTCCCAGTACCATAGCTTTGGGTCTTTTTTGCTTTGATGGAAGTAGGTTGGGAGAGCACATTTACTTGTACTGACGTGTGTAACAGCACCACTGCATGAGGTCAGTTTTACAGCAGTGAGGTTAGTTTTACAGCCCACACAGAATACACATTTACTTGAGTTTATTTTGGGTTTAGATTGATTTTCTCATTATTTTTAAACTGCATGTAGTTAATTTTTTAACAAGACTATCCATCGAAACAGGAAAAAAAATCTGATAAAATACTGTTTTCTTTGTTCTGAATATAAAGCACAATGGCTAACCTGACACCCTTCTGTCATTCAGTGTGTCCTAGGGGGCGCTATGGAGCACAGTGTCGCAGTTTGTGTGCATGTGCAAATGGAAGCGTGTGTGATCCTGCTGATGGAACATGCAGGTGTGCTCTAGGGTGGACAGGCACACACTGTGAAGAAGGTAAACAAATAAGTAAACAAGTATGATGTACAGTCACATGAAAAACAAACAACTCAATATCTAAAGATATTATAAAGATATAAAAAATATCTGGTCCCTAACAAGGCTTAAAATGAGGTAAATACGACCTCAGGCGAGCAACACCTGACAAACCGTGTCATTATTTATTCAGCAAAAACTAGTAGGATTGAGAGCATTCATATCAGTAGCCTGCAGCCTAAACCAGTAACCTGGTTCGGCTGATCACATGACCTTGATTAACTGATCACATGACCTTGATTAACTGATCACCAGCAAGTGTGACCATCTCTTTTGGCAGTTTGCTGGACTGGAGCATTCAGGTGCATTTGAACACAGTACCAAGGAGGAGAGACCTCAGCAATGATCTCAGAAGCTCCTCCAGGCCATCAGTGCCATTATAATGCCATTTCCAAACAATTTAAAGTCCATTATTCTACACCGAGAAAGATTATTCACAAGGGGAAAAAGTTAAAGCCATTCTTCCCAGGACTAGACGTCACAGGAAATTCACCCCAATGCTCTGTGAAATTGCAAAAAAAAAAAAAAACCAAGAGCTACATTTCAGACTCCACAGGCCTCAGTTAGCATGTTAAGTGTTCAAGTTCATGTCAGTACAATTAGGAAAAAACTGAACAAGTGTGGTTTGTTTGGAAGGGTTTCTGGGAAACAGCCTCTTCTTTCTGAAAAGAACTAGGCAGCATGGCTCAAGTTTACCAAGTTCCATCTGAACAAACTACAAACCTTCTTGAACAATGATTTTGGACAGACGAGACCAAAGTGGAGATTTTTGGCCGTGATAAATAGCGATTAATAGCACATCGGCACAAACACCTCTTACCATCTATGAAGCTCAGTGGTGATTCATGCTCATTTTACAGCCTCGGGACCTGGGAACCTTCCTCTCATTGAGTCCATTATCTCCTCTGTACACCAACGTATTTTACAGTCAAATGTGAGGTCATTTATCCAAGAGTGAAAGCATAGCTGAAATTGTGTCATGCAACAGGACAATAATCTCAAGCACACCAATAAATCTACAACAGAAAAGCTGAAAAATTATGGTGCTGCAATGGCCCAGTCAAAGTCCAGACCTCAACCCAGTTGAGAAGCTGTGGTGGGTCCTTTAGAGAGTTGTGCAAAACCAAACGTCTACAAACTTCAATGGACTGAAGTAGCACTGAAAATGGTGGGCCAGACATCCTCGAAAATGGAGTGAGAGGTTGGTAGTCATACAGAAAATTATTATAAGTCCCAACTGCTAAAAAGTTCTGCAGGTTGTAGATTTATAGGATATGCTTGGTGTTTCAAACATGACTTCTCCATTTTGGCTTCATGTTTGATAAAAAATGACACGGTGGAATCTGTTGTTTTACCGTTCTTCTGAGATTTTATTTATTTAGTTGTGTTTATTTAGAGACCTGCTAAGGACCAGATGATGTTTATATCCCGTTATATAAACTCATAGAATTCAAAGAAGATGTACTTTTGTTCGCAAAAAGACTGTAACTGTGAAATGACAAATAAACATTCTTGGCCATTCGTAGAGTAATTCAGCCTGTGATGGGCATGTTCGAGGGTAGGCAAGGGGTCCCCAGATCCAGTCCTGGAGATCCACTCCATAGTTTAGTTCCAACACACCTGCCTCTAATATTCTCCTGAAGGCACAGAATGACTGGATCCAGTGTGATGCATCAGACGGGGCCCTAACTCAGCAGCCAATGTCAGCACTATTCTCTGTGAACTCTTACGTGTATAGCTTTTAGACTGTTTTTAAAGTACTGTTTGTGCACCTGTGTATCTGTATCTGACTGTCCATGTTATTTGAGTACCAGTGATGTTCCAAAATCCCGTGTTCAGTGTTGTGCAGAGGAGGAAGAGGAGGAGAGGTAGGAGGAGGAAGAGGAGGGGTAGGAGGAGAGGGGGGGGTCTCTAGGCTGGTACCTCTGGGCTTTAAGTTCAGGAGGTCTTTCCTGCCACTGTAGATTAGCGGCTGCATTTGGGATTTCTATAAAGCTGCTTTATAACACAGCTTTATGAAGACTGATAAAATATGTATATATTACTTGGCAGTAATAAATCTTAATCTGTCTACTGGTGTAATTGGTATGTTAAATGGTATTTGAACCAATGTATTAACTGTGTGTGTGTGTGTGTATAGTCTGTGTGTCAGGCAGATTTGGAGCTAACTGTGAACAGGAGTGTGTGTGTCAGAATAATGGGACATGTGATCGGTTTACTGGGTCCTGCTCCTGTACTGCTGGTTATTACGGATCCATCTGCCAACACCGTGAGTGCAAGTGTGTGTGTGTGTTGTGTCTGACTGGATACAGTCATAAACACAGTTATGGAACATAAAAAGGATTTACAAGGACTGGTTTACTTGCTTGAGTTAAATGGAACTTAATCTGAAATCAGATCTACCTATTCTAATGAGTAGACTTTAAGTTGAGTTTGGTTTCATGTAGGTATGGTTTCTCTTGTGTAGTGACTCTCAGTATAAGCTCCTCCCACATCTCAGTATAAGCTCTTCCCACTCTTTCTGCACATCCTAGAATGCCCTGCTGGTTTTTTTGGCCTGCTCTGCTCCCAGACGTGTGACTGTGCTTCCGGACACAAATGTAATCACGTGACAGGACAGTGCGAGTGCTCTTCGGGATACCATGGCGACCGCTGTCGGAAACGTAAGCAACTCACGTTGGACCAAACAAATTTTCAACGTAAAAAAAACACAAAGCAAGCATCTGATGACAGATCTTACCCCGCTCGTTAAGAAGTTAGGTGTGATTACCTTTTTGATCACTTGGTGTCTTAGTGTATATATTATTGTGCTCTTAAAGATAACAGAATATATAATAATGTGCTTATTTACCTGAAAAGAGACAGACATTTATGTGACAGGAAGATATTAAAGAAATAATAAAAGAGAAGAGAGAGAGAAAGAAAAAAGAGAGAGAGAGAGAGAGAGAGAGAGAGACATACAGAGACATTTTGATTGCAAATAATGGATTGGATGTGTGTGACGAAACTGTGATGATTTTAGTTCAAGAAACTGAAATGTGTCTATATTCATTGGAAACAAACGTAGACCAGAGCAGTGTGTGTGAGAGAGAGAGATATGGCTATTTGATCAGAGACAGGTGTTTCTGTACTCTAATGAGTTCCTGGTGCATCTCAGTGCAGTATGAGTGTGTTTGTGGTTTGTGTGTGGATTCAGCTATAGTTATTTGATCTCTCGACATCCTGTAGTCTCATGTAGAGTCCCTGCTGAGTGAGTGTGTATGTGTGTGTAAGCAGGCTCTGTGAAAAGTGTCCATTTCTGAGTCAGTGTGAAATGCTGACCATGCACTCACAAACACTGTGTGTGTGTGTGTGTGTGTGTGTGTGTGTGTGTGTGTGTGTGTGTGTGTGTGTGTGTGTGTGTGTGTGTGTGTGTGCGTGCGTGTGTGCGTGTGCGCGCATGCATGCATGCATATTTACAGGTTGTGCGGTGAGACATTTTGGTTTGGGTTGTGTACACCAGTGTAAGTGTGCTGAGGGAATCCCTTGTGATCCAGTCACAGGCCAGTGTATTTGCCCTCCAGGAAAGACTGGGGACAACTGTGAAAAAGGTACACACACACACACACACACACACACACACTGAGAAAGCCTGTGAGTGTGTAGTATTGATATACATGTGTGATTTGAGTGGAAAAGCCCAGATCTGCTCCCAGAGCCAGGGCATAAGCACTGCGCAGTGGCTTTAGTTTGTTGGGTAGAGTGTTGATTTAATACCTCTCTCTCTCTCTCTCTCTCTCAGACTGTGGCGGGGGGTTTTATGGTCCTGGATGTTCTCTGCCGTGCCTCTGTTCTAATGGAGGACAGTGTGACCAACACAATGGACGCTGTGTGTGCCCCCTTCCCTGGCTTGGTCACACTTGTGAGGAAGGTGTGTGTGTGTGTGTGTCTGTGCCCACATGCCTCCATGTCTTTGTCTTTTTGTGTCTCTCTTCTAGTCCTCATTAAGTCCAGATGTTTCCACACCTCTGTGCCCCCCCCCCCCCCCCCCCCCTCCCCGCGCCTTTCCCTCATCACATGCAGAATGAGTTGAGGGCATCTCAGCTGAAACTGCTCAAAGTATCAGTCTGACAGTAGGAATGTGCAAGTGTGTGTGTGTGTGTGTGTGTGTGTGTGTGTGTGTGTGTGTGGGAGACCTAGGCCCCTGAGCTGTTAAGATCGTTCTGTCTTTCTGCATATTGGCCAGTCTTTTTGACAGTTATGTTAAGTGAACCACAGCAGGACGTCTGTGCATGTGTGTGCAAGTTCGTGTGTGTGTGCACATGTGTGTAAGTTCGCATGGAGCTACACTGTCTTTCCCCCCTTCTGTGGAGGGGATGGTGTTCACCCACCATGCACCCTACTGACACACCACAACACCCCACTCACCCCCCTACCCCTCACCACACACACACACACACACACACACACACCTCCCTGAATCTTACCACATTTGCTTCTCATTTTGAAGGTCCCATGTTTCTCCATACTGTTCTGTTCTTTTCCTCCGTCCCATCTCTCCATCGTTCTGTCTCTTTCATCATTTGAGCTCCACCCCCACCTCTCGCTCGTTAGAGCAAACACATGGTAGGTTTCTTCACAGAACATGCACACTCTAAACTCCCACACACAGACAGCTGCACTGATCCAAAATGGCCCCCACAGCTGAGACGCTGAGGTGTTCTGTTATTAGGTGGTAAAACAGATGAGAAGACTAAAAGAATGATCAGTCAGTCTCACTCATGTTGTCTCCGTTTACAGTATCACCTCCACCTGTCTCCCCTACACATCACCTCCACCTGTCTCCCTACACATCACCTCCACCTGTCTCTCCCTACACATCACCTCCACCTGTCTCCCCTACACATCACCTCCACCTGTCTCCCCTACACATCACCTCCACCTGTCTTCCCTACACATCACCTCCACCTGTCTCCCCTACACATCACCTCCACCTGTCTCCCCTACACATCACCTCCACCTGTCTCCCCTACACATCACCTCCACCTGTCTCCCCTACACATCACCAACTTCTCTCTCCTCCTACACATCACCTCCACCTGTCTCTCCCTACACATCACCTCCACCTGTCTCCCCTACACATCACCTCCACCTGTCTCTCCCTACACATCACCTCCACCTGTCTCTGCCTACACATCACCTCCACCTGTCTCCCCTTACACATCACCAACATCTCTGTCTCCCCTACATCTCACCTCCACCTGTCTCCACCTACACATCAATATGTGTAATGTCTCTCTCTCTCTCTTTCTCTCTCTTTCTCTCACTCTCTCTCAGGTGTTTCTGGAGGCTTTAGCTCTACCGGGTTCTCACTCTCTTTCTCACTGAAACGGAGGAGAGGTGTGTGACCATGTTCAACTAGAGCGACCAGAGGCGACGACCACACACACACACACACACACACACACACACACACACACACACACACACAGTCACGCCATGCAGTTTATTGAATGTGTACAGGGCACGTTTTTACATTTTTATAATCAAAACAAAAGCAGAACTAAACACACACACACACACACACACACACACACACACTGAGTTCACTACTGAGCATTCACTTCATGTGTTAGTATGTGTTCATGTGTATGTGTGTATGCACGTGTACAGGCATGTGTAAATATGGTATATGTATGTGTGAGTGTGTTTGTGTCTGTGTGGATTTGTGTGTTCATGTGTGCGTGTGCATACATCCATGTATTTTGATCTAATCATTCCATATCATCCTTCAAGCCACATCAGTCAAACCCTCCCATAGTCACAGAACCACAAAGTCCGACGATAATCCTCTATTACAGGATATGGGAGGGTAGCTTCAACCTTTCATTTCACCACATACCACTAAACGCATAAAAACGCTTCTCTGAAATAATCCTCAGACAGGACCCCTCGCCATCAGACAGACTTAGGTTGCTTTTACACCAGATATCAACACATAGCATATTACTGAAATAACCAGATTTAATACAGTGTTCTACGGTACCTAATGTTGTTCATATAATTAACAACATGAATTATCAAGCATAATATTGTAGTTATTATTTTTTACTTAAAATGTCGGCTCCTCGTGTGTTTCCTGTGATGTGATTTCTGTGACAGCACACTCAAAGCGCCCGTGCACAACGTGTAAATATCCAGTTACTCCCCCCATCCTTCGGGCCGCTCTGTGTAAATTGTTAAAAAGGGAAGTGTCGAGCAGAATCCGACTGTTGTAAACGAAACCTCGAGGCGCTCCGGAGATCAGTGATTCACCGGGACTCACACGCCAAACAGCCGTAATCCGAACAAATGAGCCGCCTCGCGCCGCCGTTATACCGACGACACTCGCGAGCTGTAAAAATGAGATGTGAAGAGAGCGCGCGCTGTCCGCTGTAACGCGTGTATTTACTTTATATTTATCTCCGTTTGTCATGAAACTCAAACACTGTCACATTGATCAAACGCTGAAAGAAATGGTGCTATAATGAAGAATAACGCTGAGCTTGGAATAAAATCTTTTTTTTTTTTCAAAAAATTGTGTGAGTCCATTTCTCTACGTTTTTTTTTTTTTTTTATCAAATCAATAGTCTTTAAAATGCCGAGTGCTACTGCTGTTCTATTGGACTGTCGCATCTTTGTTGTTTACATCCAGTACTCCGGTGAGACCATGTGATTAAAGCGCAGAACGTCTGCTTTAAATTGGCGAGTATTGTCTGGACTGGGTGGATAATGCACCAGCTGCAGCTCTTCACTGAACGAAAGGAAGAGAAGGTGAATTACTGGACAAATTAACAGTCTTAAATAAATTGTCCCGGTCAGTGCAAGTTCTTGTAAGCCAAAGTCATTAGGAGTGACTGTCTTCCCTGCTGATGCTCTGACCGGCCTGAAACAATCCACATTTACTTGCAGCCTGCTGCAGTCTCTGGTTAGGTCTCCGATTAGGTCTGGTTAGGTCTGTGTAACTGGTGTCTCTGTCTCTGAGTGAAGTCTCTGGTTTGCAGTATGTTAGTGGTTTCTTTTGTAAATTTGTGTTGACTGCTGATTCCAATTGATCATGAGTGTTTGCTATATGAATTAATTTAATTGGAGGGAGAGTTTTCTTTTAAATTATTGTTCACCAGTTTGTCTTATTCATGAGTATGATGATCCATATTGCTATAGAAGTGGTTAGGTGTGTGTGTGTGTGTGTGTGTGTGAGAGAGAGAGAGAGAGAGAGAGAGAGAGAGAGAGAGTGTGCGTGTGTGTGTGAGTGTGTGTGTGTGAGAGAGAGAGAGAGCATATTTGTGTGTGAGAGAGTGTGTGTGTGTGTGAGAGAGAGAGAGAGAGAGAGCATATGTGTGTGTGTGTGTGTGTGTGTGTGTGTGTGTGTGTGTGTGTGTGTGTGTGTGTGTGTGTGTGTAGGGCAGTGGTGAGGTCTGTCCTATCCCCTCTTGAATGAAATGCTGAGGTGAAGCAGGAGAGGTCACCTCTCTACACCTGTCATCCACTGACAGCTCACCTGAGTGGAACAGCTTTTGCCAGTGTGTGTGTGTGTGTGTGTGTGTGTGTGTGTGTGTGTGTATGTGTGTCTGCCATAACACTTTCCCTAAAGGATTTCTCAAGTGCGGTGGACCATCACAGCAGGTTCTAGCACCAGGCAGAGACCCTTGTGGCCTTCCACTGGCTGCCCAGTGTGAGTGATGTTGGCTGGGCTGCTGGTGGGGGACAGAGCCACTGGACTGATGGATGGAGAGGCTTCTCGGACTGCCCTGTGTTGTGACAGCCGACAGATGTTCTTCAATAATGTTTATCAGAGAAAGCCTTCAGCCAGGGATGACACACACCTGTTTCTGGCAAAGCAGGGCCTCAGAGACCATACACACACACACACACACACACACACACACACACACACACACACACACCTGACACCAGTCAAACAGGCCTCTGAGGACCATCCATCCAGAAAGCACTGGGTGGCCACAAAATTACACACCATGACTTCAATCTCTCCACATGCCACACATACACACATGCTCTCTCTCTCTGTCTCTCCCTCTCTCTCACTCCCCCCCCCCCCCCACACACACACACCTCAATGGTCTATATGTTCCTCTAACTACTATGTGCCCTAAATAAGTAACCGTGTCTCTAACAAATGTTATAGGACTCCTTTTCAGACATTTTAAACCACGTGTCGCTTTACATAAAACAGCATTCGTGATGGATTTAGCTTTCCTTTCCAGAAGTCAGCAATCGCCAGAGACTGTGAAATGCATATTGAAATATTTAGAGCTACATGTACACGTCTAGATACGTGTTAGCGGACCAGAAGTCAAAACTGAGATCATGAACGTTTTGGTGTGTAAAAGTTGCCTTTATTATATCCAAACGGACATTTACAACAAGCACGTCTGTTCTAAACGCAACACTAACGATTTATATCAAGCATGTGTGTATGACAGAATTACAGCTCAAATCCCGGATGATTTACAAGGTTTCTCTGTGATACAGATATCGTTTAACGCGCGCGGACAGGCGCTGATCCGCGGCAGAGCGCCGGCGCGAGACGCTTTCAAAGACCGTGGGATCGGGTCAGTCCCGGGCCGCGCGCGCACGGAGTCTGTGAAATAACCCGTGGAGGTCAGATGCGATCTGGGCCACTTTCGTGCTGAAATGACGCGTAAAGTGTCAGCGGAGCGACTCTATCACCGCGCTGTCTTCACGCCGAGGAGAATTAAAGCTCCTCGCGCCGTCTCTCCTCCTCCGTTTTCGCGTGCGCGCGCGTTCCCGGAGGACCGTGCGCCTTTTGAACTCGCGCTGTCAGAGACGGAGGCGGCGATCAAATTGAAAAGAGGCCGAGGGAAATCGCCTGAGCGAGTGTTGCTCCATTTGGGCCGCTTGTTGGCTAGAAAAACAAACCCTGAATGCCAGGGCCTGTGGAAGAGTGAGATGGGTATCTGCGAACTCTCCCACACCGAGTCACACCGGGGAGGGTGTAAAAGTCGCACGTTTGTTTGTTTGTGTTTTGCTCTTGCGCTGTTTTTGTAGCGCTATCTCTAGAATGCATGAAGTGTATTCTAGATGTGTTAATGTGTCAGAGACCCTCGGGTGTGTTAATGTGTCGGAAATCCCCGACAAAACCCCCGTGGTCGATAAAATCAGGTGACATCTCTTGAGTGGAAAACGGACAAAACTACCGTAGTTTTCAACACCCAGTAATTAATGGCAATTATTTAAGGATCATTTAAAGCAGGAGGACCCAAATCCAGTCCTCGGGATCTTTAACTCGTCAGTTGCTTGCGAGGTTTAGTACGTGTGTGTCGGCACAGCGGAGTCAGGCACTCCTTGAACTTACAAGTTCTTGTCGCTGTCAGCATTTTTTGAGGAAAATGTCTTCGGAGACACATGCAGCATTACGCCACTAGGGGGCGTGTTGCCTTGAATGTGCGGCAATTACTTGCGTTCAACTTTATTGTCCTACCAGAACTGCGTGACAAAATCTTACAGACGGACCAAAACTCGAGACACACGTAAACCGCCAGGAGAGAAATGGCGGAAATGATCAAATAGTCTTATTTGACTAGAAAGCCAGTTTTGCTTTTTTATATTATATATTAGGTGGGCTTACATCACTCTTAAAGGGCAAATGCTTCACACAAACACTACAACAACAACTTCAACTACTACTACTACCACCACCAGTACCACTATACCTTCCAATTTAGCTCTGTCCAGTTCAATTTAAATCAAGGCAGGAAAACGCTGCTTGTGTCAATCCGGTTTGTTCCGATTTAGATTTGAATTCACTTGCAATGTGTGTAGTACATTGAATGTATCCAGTTCAACATACACACGCATACACAAATCATGTATCTATTTATTAATAGCCTGCGCAGGCCTGCTATTCCTGTACCAAATAACGAAAATAACATTTTATAATTTCAAAGTCTGTAAGCCCTTGGATGAAAGTGCGTCCCCACATAATTAGTATATGACTTGGTAGATGTTTTCTAATTGTGTTTATCATCGATACATATATAAATGAGGCACTTCTAAGGAATTAAACCTTGACGCTCAGTGGACCCCACAGATCTCAACGCACTTGTCGCTTTTACCAGCGTATCGGATCCCCCGCGTCCCGAGCTCTTGCACGCGCGCTTGGACTGATCTTGTCTTATTAAAACCATATGCACGCTGGTATCCGCAGCTCGCGCTGAGTGGCCATCAATAACGTTAATGACCCGTTTCCCGGGGGATCACAACAAATACCTAAATGAAAACGTGACGTTTTAACGACGGCTGCTTTTCATGAGCTGACTCGGTCCAGCAGCAACAGCTGCGTCTGGCTTCGTCAATAAAAACGTAGAAAAAAAAATAAATACATAAATAAGCAAAAAAGTGTTATAAATATGTTGTGTGTGTGTGCTTGTGCGTATATTGTTCGAGTTACTGATCGGTTTGTAGTACTGAACGTATTGTGGCCGGGCTACTGAATGCATTGTAATGAAAAATAGGACATACTGATTTCAAGCCAATTTACCAGTCTACTAGCTTTTGCTGTTATAAAACTTAACTTGAAGGATTATGAGATGGTGATACTCTGACATAAGTGTAGAAGAGGAACTTGGAGGTTGATAAGACCTCACCCACACTGTACCAGAGCAAACTGAACCACTGGCTTGCTAATCATCCTGAGCCCAGTTGAGCACACTTAAGTGTGTAAGTAATCTAGCAGCCTCATTTTTTTGTTCTTAAAAAGTCTAATAGCATGTTAACAGAACAATCCATCTGTTATGCGTTCTGCTAACTTACAGTATGAGGTTAAATGGACAAAAATGTTTATGGCAGCCAAGAAAACACCAATTAATTTGTAAAATTATTTTCCAGTCCTTCAGCCTGTGTTTTTCCTGCTGGCTAAGGGGTGTCAGGGTGAGATGGTTCTGTTAGGCAGGGTGTCAGGGTGAGATGGTTCTGTTAGCTATGGTGTCAGGGTGAGATGGTTCTGTTAGTTATGGTGTCAGGGTGAGATGGTTCTGTTAGGCAGGGTGTCAGGGTGAGATGGTTCTGTTAGCTATGGTGTCAGGGTGAGATGGTTCTGTTAGGCAGGGTGTCAGGGTGAGATGGTTCTGTTAGCTATGGTGTCAGGGTGAGATGGTTCTGTTAGGCAGGGTGTCAGGGTGAGATGGTTCTGTTAGCTATGGTGTCAGGGTGAAATGGTTCTGTTAGCTATGGTGTCAGGGTGAGATGGTTCTGAGGTGGATGCAGGATTTCTCCTGGCAGAATGAAGGACGTGTGGTGCTGCCAAGATAATCAGGGAGAGAGTACCAGCAGGGCCCACTCAGCTCCCAGGAGCCATGATGGGTGTGCCAACCACAGCCCTGCCATGTTATGGTGTGCGTATATCTGTGTGTGTGTCTGTGCATGAACATATGTGGATGTGGCTGTCCTGTCCCAATGCCAGAAGTGTCATTATGTTAGTTGTGTATGAGAGAACCCCTGTGCCATATACTGTGATGAGTATATCTTTCTTAAGTGGGTGCAAGCGTGTGTCAAGAGGGTGTGTGTATATACTGTATGTGTGGGATGGTTGGTGGAGCTTTATCCCACATGCTCATGCATGCACACACACACACACACACACACACACACACACACACACACACACACACACACACACACACACACACACACACAGAGCTGGTGGGATGCAATGTATCTGAGCTTGTTGGAGATGATAAAACATTAAGTATATAAATGTTGATCTGTGGAGTGCAATGTACAGGTCGTGCACTCTGACATACCCTGATACCCACAATCCCCCTCCCAGCACACACACACACACACACACACACACACACACACACACACACACACACACACACACACACACACACACACACACACACACACAAAACAGCTGGTCAGTAATGGTGCATGTTTGCTCTCTTCTTAGACCTCAGGCTATGTACACTTGACTGTTGTGTTCACACACACATACACACTCGTTCAAACACACATCCTCTTTGGTTCAACCCCAGACCTATTATCACCTCCACACCATTGCAGTACACACACACCCTACTCCAGCCAACCTCATCAAAGTGGGACGACCTGCCGTGACCTCATCAGAGCTGACTGACCCGTGATGACCTCATCAAAGCTGGACACCCTGCTGAGCAGAGCGACCAACGGGTTACGCTGACCATCGGGGAAAAAACTCCCGCCCATCAATTACTGAAGAGTGTGACACCACTTTTACTGCATGACCACAGGGCCAAAACACACACACACACACACACACATGCATGCAGGCACACAGAACGACATCATACCTTACAATTCAATTTCATCCAGCTCAACTCAAATCGCGGCAAGAAAAAGCTGTTTGTGTCAGTCCAGGTTGTACTGATTTAGATTAAATTAATGCACCTGCAGTGTGTACAGAATACTGGACAAATCCAGTTTGCATGAACGGGTTATAAATGACCCTGATGGCCCAACATTTTGAGACCATTTTCACCAGTTCCAATGTAATCATGGAGCTCTTGCCTGTCTGTGGGTGAGAGCTGAGTAAGTCTCATTTAAGAGTACAAAAACCAATTTTTTCCCCCAGAACAAATACAAACAAAATTTTCCCCAAGTGTTCTCAAAACACATTTTCTCTCACACACAGAAAAATGCACGCTTTCCCCGAACAAAGAGGGATGTAGTTATTGATAGGATTTATTGAAAGAAGACAACAGTTGTGTGTTTTGTAGTGTTGGCTGCTGGTGTGTTTTAAATGGCTTTGTGCAGGAGAGATCCCTGGACTACCTTTGATCAGAATAAGAGTTTCAGGCTGTATGTGCATGCGTTTGTGTGTGTGTGTGTGTGTGTGAGAGAGAGAGAAAGGCCAAAGTCAGTAGGATGTGGAATGCCAGTGAGAGTTTGAGACTGTGTGTGTGTGTGTGTGTGTATGAGATTTTGTATGTGTGAGGATGTCAGTAGGAAGTGGACTGTCAATGAGAACTTGAAACTGTGTGTGTGTTTGTGATTGAGAAAAATGGTAGGATGTTGAGTGTCAATGAAAGCTTGAGGCTCTGTAAAAGTGTGTGTGTATATGTGTGTGTGTGTGAGAAGATGTCAGTAGGATTTGGGGTGTCAATGAGAGCTTGAGAGTCTCTAAGTGTGTGTGTGTGTGTGTGTGTGAGAAGATGTCAGTAGGATTTGGGGTGTCAATGAGAGCTTGAGCGATGAGCCAGGTCATCACATCTCTCCACCTCATCCATCATTCGTCTCAAACAAACGAGAGAAGCACCAATGCCTCCCTCTCTCTCTATCCCTTCCTCCCTCCTTCCCACCACTCTTCTGTTGCTGTTCTGCCTTTCTTTTTCCATCTTTCCCTTAGCCTTCGTCATCTGTCTGCTCTCTCTCTCCCTCTCCGTCTCTCTGGCAGAGGGACAGTAGTGCTGTGTGGGAACAGTGACCTGGGTTCAGCATTGTGCTGCTTTTGGCAGCTACTGTGTGTGTGTGTGTGTGTGTGTGTGTGTGTGCGCGTGTGTGTGTGTGTGTGTGTGTGTGTGTGTGTGTGCACGTGTGTGTGTGTGCGTGTGTGTGCACGTGTGTGTGTGTGCGTGTGTGTGTGTGTGTGCGCGCGTGTGTGTGTGTGTGTGTGTGTGTGTGTGTGTGTGTGTGCGTGTTTGAGATAATGCGTATTTGTGTGTGTGTCTGTGTGTATACATACAAATGAAGCACTTTATATCATGAAAGTTTGTCATTACATGCATTTGCTCTTGCTCTTGTGTGTGTTTGTGCATATGTGTGTAAATTGACTCTTTGCCAGTAAGTCTCCATAAGTGGACATAATAAAATCACCTTTAGGTAGTAAGTGGAAGTTAGAAAAAGCATGATCCAGAGAAAGAGAGTAAGGCCAAGAAAAGAGATGTGAGAGAGACGATGAAAGGCACGGAGGGATAAGAGAGGGGAGGGAAGATGGAAAGACATCACTTACTGAAGAGTAACAATGAGGTAATGGCAGTCTTGAAAGAACCCACGGGTTTACACTGGAGTGCTTTATTTCTGAGTAGCTCCTCCCACATTACTGATTTGAAATGCAATACAGTTACATCGTAGAAAGCATTAAAACAAAGTACCTCAACTCGCCAATTACTCTTAAAAATGGGATTATAAACAACAACAAACCAAAATAAAATAAAATAAAAACAGAAAAAGAGAAAAAAATAGAAATGTTCTGGTCCTTCAGTATGTGAACGAATAAAGTCTGCTATTTATCATACAGTCGGCACCACAAATCAACAGAGACCCAAAACGTCACACAAGCTTGCAGACAAACGTAGAAAATGTCAGTTACAATTCTAAGCCAGACTGATCATGCGTTTTTATGAAGAAGTATTACCAGCTGCTTTTATTCTTTCATTTTTTAGCCCCGTTCCCTCCATTTTTAATATCTTACACTTGAATCAATGAACTTGTCATACAAAAAGGCAAAAACAATGAAAAACCCCTACGTAATAACTATATCATTTACCAGTTTCATTAGAAGTATAAGATGGAATGAACGTTTAATACTATCTGGCACGCAGACATACTGTATTCTACAGACTCCAGCAGACCGTGGAGTCACTCTCCCGTTTCACCAAAAGGGAGAGCTCAAGAGCAGTGCTATTCAGTAAACAAACTACAGTTTGTCAAGAAATAAATACACCTTTCAACATACACAGCAATAACATCAACAACATCAACCAAGAATAAAAGGAAAACAAAATAATTTTAAAAAGTGTGTACTGATTGTCTAGAAATGAACGACACACAAGAATGGAACAGCTAGCGGCTAGCATACAAGCTATTTAGTGGTATTATTGACCGGATAAAGAAGAGGGTTACCAAGGAAACGGTAGAATGCCCTTCACTCAGTTTCTACAAACATCAGTACTTATGCTAGTTTATTTTCTCAGTTTAGAAAAACAAAAACATTTTTTATTTTTTACAACCTTTCTCCAGAAAAAAAGAAAAACCAAATAATAATAATAATAATAATAATAATAAAACCCAACAAAACAAAAACATATTTTACAGAAAACATCTCTACTGTCATTGGACAGCACAGAGGTACTGGGCGGAGACCAGGTTGAAGATGCAGTGCTTTCATTGGACATAGTCGGAGAATAGTTACACACTCTCCACATCTTTACATCTTTTTGAAAGATTAGCATGTGTATATGCTAATGAGCAGTTTCCACATTACCTCTTATGGCCCCATCATTTTGTTTAAATATATTATACAATAAATTTAAATGCCAGTTGCCCATTTTTATGTATCCTTTAAAAATGACTAATTGTCATTGTCTCTGTACAAGGTTTAAAGGGAGTGGCACCAGTATCAGCCTCAGATCCCTGACAGTTCCAATGCTGTCATTTATCTGCCCTGATTTTACAGGCTTTTAGATGCTATGCTGCTGTTCTGTGGTGACAGTAAATTGTGAATTTGTGAAATTCATGACTGTGAAACCATATAGTTATAGAACTGAATGAAGATTATAGGAAGGATCAATGTCCAAAATATGCATTTACATAACGTAGACAATAATGTGTAGGACACAGAACGACAATGTGTAAAATGTAAGAATGTTGCTGTCCGTTGCTTCAGTGTGTATAATTTGTTAAACAGCTTGATCTCTGTCTTAAATGTCTTACATGATCATCTTCAAAGGGAGAGCAGAGAAACTGCTGCTTGTAAATATCAAAACTTATATAAAAATTATTTTGGAAAGGATACTTTTGAACATGCTAACTAGCACCATGAAGCTCCAGATGGTTTCTGATCCTAGAAACGCCCCAGTCATGTTTGGTAACAGGAGGAAGCCGAAAAGGAAGCCAGGTTCCTCAACCAATCAGAAGCCTGGCTGTTAGAGTAGGTGAGTAGAGGGGGCGTGTTTTACACTGGTGTAGACAGGTGGGACGACCAATAAGGGCATGATGTGGCACCATGATAACAAGTAACACACTTTACAAATTCACACACACACACACACACACACACACACACACACACACACACGTGCACCTTTAGAAGAGATTGAAATTGTGTGTGTGTGTTTGTGTATTTTTGTGTTAGAGAGTGAGTATTCAGCCACATCCATTCACAGATACTGTTGTGATCTTTTTTTCATGTGGAAGACTCTTAAGGAGATTGTACAGGGCCTCCAACAGTTATATATACAGGCAGCCTGGAAGTATCCAACACACAAATATCAACACTATAGCAACCTTTCCCTCCTGATTCACCAGCTGGCATTGCTGTGCAAAACGTAGAAATTGGACAGAATAAATATGGTTGTTATTATTAATGCTTTCATCATCATTTTCATGATCATAATCATTGTATGTCATTGTAAATTTCCATAAAAGTCAATAATTTGAATAAAACCAATCAGTTAATCAATCGTTTGTCAGGTTATTTAATAAGTAAATTACTTTATACTGATTTTTGTGTGTGTGTGTGTGTGTGTGTGTGTGCGTGTGTGTGTAGACCATGGACCAAGACAAGTGTTTCACAATAACAAAGAGCTCTATCCCCCAGGGAATGTGGTTCTCTATCTGCCCAGTCAAGGCCAGTAGTTTGGTCCTAGTGCCTGTGTTTGGGGTCAGAGGTCATAGGTCATGGTGGGGAGGTCACTGGCACAGCCATGGGGGTCATCATACGTGACTAAGGGACTGGATGGCGTTGGACTCGGCCGTGCGTCCGAGAGCATGCCATATGGAGGTGGCGTGTGGAGTGGCAGGTAGCGGGTCCTTATCAGTCAGGGACAGCATCATAGCATAGGCCTGCAGAGAGACAGAGAGAGACAGACACCATTATAGCATAGGGCTGCAAAGAGACAGAGAGAGACAGACACCATTATAGCATAGGCCTGCAGAGAGACAGAGAGAGACAGACACCATTATAGCATAGGCCTGCAGAGAGACAGAGAGAGACAGACACCATTATAGCATAGGCCTGCAGAGAGACAGACACCATTATAGCATAGGCCTGCACACACACACACACACACACACACACACACACACACACACACACACACACACACACACACACTTTCTGAAGATAAAAGCTAGGTCCCAGCTGCTGGGGGTCATACAGACAACAATAATTACAATAATTGCCTCATAATAACATCAGTAATTATTAATTAACTAATTAGTAGCATATGATATGTAATTCATTAAACATTATAGTACAGCCAGATTGGATAATTATCTTGGGGCATATTACTGACTGAGATTGATTCTAGGAAGTAGCTCACTTCTGATTCTGACTGCCTTGTCAAATATATAAAAAGCATTTCCTTATTTAAAATGGCTGCCTATGTATGTTGCCGTGACAATACCTGTGACTTGGACTTTCTGTACAGTGGTTGCTTCACAGCTTCCGTCAAGTGGGCGGAGCCAAATGCACTGACGTCACCATCACTGAGCTCTGCCTCTTCCATGCTGAAATGACGGATGTGATCCAGTGTGGAGAAGCCACTATGCTCTTCATCCTCATCATCCTCATCAAACCTGGAGGAAGCCGACAGTCATGGCATATCTGTTACAAAATGTGTGTGTGCATAGTTCTGTGTGTTCTGTGTGAATGGTAATTAATTTCTTCTGGATGTATTTTAATAATGGTTTTGTGCATGTCTGAGTTCACCTCTGTGGTGAAGATTTGCAGTTCATGTCCAGATGGTTTGGCCCATCAAAGTCTAGGTCGTCAGTGATGTCATCGGCCAGGTTGCTGGGCGGAGCCTTGTCAGTGAGGTTGCCAGCAGCGACGGTATGCTCTGCTACCTCTTCCTCTGCCCCATGCTCCTCCCCGTCCTCCTCCTCCACGTCATGTGACCCCTGATTGGTGATGGCTTTCTCCCCCCCAAAATGGTTGTCATTCAACCTATGAGAGGAAAAAAGCACAATAAATATGAAACAGCCTTTACCTTGTGCACTCCAAAGAAATGTGTTATTAATATTAGTAACTATTAGTAATTCATATATTACAAAATGGTTGACAAAGGCATACGAGTAAAACCATGTACAAAAATGCTACAGAAACACACACAGTGATGTGCTTGAATGGAAGTAGAATGCATTTGTGCTTAGCTTGTGCATCTGTGTGAGTGTGTGTATGTGTGTGTGTTAGAGTATGTGTGTGTGTTAGAGTATGTGTGTGTGTGTGTGTACGTTTGAATGTGTGTGTGTGTGAGTATGTGTGCGTGTGAGTATGTGTGTGTGTACGTTTGAATGTGTGTGTGTGTGTGTGTGTGCGTGTGAGTGTGTGTGTGTGTGTGTGTGTACACATATATCCCTCTGTGTGTAGGCCTGTGCCATGACGGTGTCTGTGGGTGAGCCTGACAGAGCTGACAGCAGGCCATTTATATACTGTGCTTGTGTCATTCTCATTTCTCTCTCTCTCTCTCTCCCCCTCTCACTCGCTTTCTCTCTCTCTTCCCCCTGGTGGAAGACCTTGTCTCATGCTTTTGTTTATTTCTTGCTTTATCTCCTGTTCATCTAATAGGGCAAATGTTTAGTGAGAGCAGAGACAGTAACTGGCCGTATCCCTACAGTGATCCCTAGTGCTCACTCACACACTCCCATACGATCACTAGTGCTCACTCACAGACTCCCATACGATCACTAGTGCTCACTCACACACTCCCGTATGATCCCTAGTGCTCACTCACAAACTCCTGTATGATCCCTAGTGCTCACTCACACACTCCCGTATGATCCCTAGTGCTCACTCACACACTCCTGTAAGATCCCTAGTGCTCACTCACAAACTCCTGTATGATCCCTAGTGCTCACTCACACACTCCCGTATGATCCCTAGTGCTCACTCACACACTCCTGTAAGATCCCTAGTGCTCACTCACAAACTCCTGTATGATCCCTAGTGCTCACTCACAAACTCCTGTATGATCCCTAGTGCTCACTCACAAACTCCCGTATGATCCCTAGTGCTCACTCACACACTCCTGTAAGATCCCTAGTGCTCACTCACAAACTCCTGTATGATCCCTAGTGCTCACTCACACACTCCCGTATGATCCCTAGTGCTCACTCACACACTCCTGTAAGATCCCTAGTGCTCACTCACAAACTCCTGTATGATCCCTAGTGCTCACTCACACACTCCCGTATGATCCCTAGTGCTCACTCACACACTCCTGTAAGATCCCTAGTGCTCACTCACAAACTCCTGTATGATCCCTAGTGCTCACTCACAAACTCCTGTATGATCCCTAGTGCTCACTCACAAACTCCCGTATGATCCCTAGTGCTTACTCACACACTCCTGTATGATCCGTAGTACTCACTCACACACCCCTGTATGATCCCTAGTGCTCTCTCACACTCTCGTATGAGCATTTGCCATCTATCACACACACACACACACACACACACACACACACACACACACACACACACACACACACACACACACACACACACACACACACAATACAAACACTGCCTAGAGGAAATGGGTCACAGCACTGCATCACAAGTAATTTACTCATTTTGGGCCTGGATGTCTTTTGCCATTTCCCAAAAACCTGTGTGTGCATCACCTAGTGTCACAGGGAGAGGGAGAAAAAGAGAAAGAAACAGATGGAGAGAAAGAACATCTAAACTGCAGATACCCCCCCCCCCCACCCCCCACCCGGGAATACCTGTAAATCTAGGATCTGTGATTAACAATGGTACAGCCCATGGTAGGACAGGAAATAATGGATTTGAGGATAAGGGGTTGGACTTGAGCACACACACACACACACACACACACACACACACACACACACACACACACACACACACACACACACACACACACACACACACACACACACACACACATACACACACACACACACACACACACACACACACACAGAGGAACATCATTTGATAGCAAGACTGAAAAACACCAAAACATGATGAGAATAGCTGAACTGGTGTAAAATGAGGGAAAAATGACAACGAGATACATCATCAGCCACAAACTAGACAGAATAACAAATGAACGAACAGTGTGTGTGTGTGTGTGTGTGTGTGAGAGAGAGAGAGAGAGAGAGAGAGAGAGAGAGAGAGAGAGAGAGAGAGAGAGAGAGAGAGAGAGAGAGAGAGAGACAGAGAGAGAAGCAGAGATAAAGGGAGAGGGAAAGAGGGAAAGAGGGAGAGAGAGAGAAGCAGAGAGAGAGAGAGGTAAAGAGAAAGAGAGAGAGAGAGAGAAAGAGAGGGAGAGAAAGAGAGAAGCAGAGAGAGAGATAGAGGTAAAGAGAAAGAGAGAGAGAGAGAGAGGTAAAGAGAAAGAGAGAGAGAGAGAGAGAGAGACAGAGAGAGAGACAGAGAGAGAAGCAGAGATAAAGGGAGAGGGAAAGAGGGAAAGAGGGAGAGAGAGAGAAGCAGAGAGAGAGAGAGGTAAAGAGAAAGAGAGAGAGAGAGAGAAAGAGAGGGAGAGAGAGAGAGAGACAGAGAGAGAAGCAGAGATAAAGGGAGAGGGAAAGAGGGAAAGAGGGAGAGAGAGAGAAGCAGAGAGAGAGAGAGGTAAAGAGAAAGAGAGAGAGAGAGAGAAAGAGAGGGAGAGAAAGAGAGAAGCAGAGAGAGAGATAGAGGTAAAGAGAAAGAGAGAGAGAGAGAGAGGTAAAGAGAAAGAGAGAGAGAGAGAGAGAGAGAGAGAGAGAGAGAGAGAGAGAAGGGGTTTGGCATGATGATGAAAACAGATTGGTTAATTAAAGGGGGGAGCAGTAGTAATTTGTGGAGGATAAAGTATCTATCAGGAGCAGTCACTTTGACAGGAAACACTCCATGACCTCTGACCTCTACCCCTACACCTACTTCCTGTTCACAAACACATGTTGAGACCAGATGTGGGTTGTTGCTAACCACACACACCCCAACTCACACACACACACACACACACACACACACACACACACACACACACACACACACACACATACCACAAACCCGATGATTTACCTCCCATACTCAGGACTATTTTAATGAGAGGGAGAAAAAAAATCGAACCCAGGCCTGTTAGATTTCTATCTGCCTCTGAATCTGTCTGACAGCCAGACCCAGACACACACACACACACACACACCACACAAACATGCACACACAAGCATGCATGCACGCAGATGACGAGAACCACTCAGAGTTCCAGCCAAGCTGATGATCATCGCAGTGAAACGATTAGCGCAATAATCAGACCCAATTATGCTCAGCGCAAGCAGGCAGGAGGCAACGGCGTTACTGCACGTGCTCACAACGAACCAATCACTGAACACATCCACCTGGAGACCGAGCTGCCTGTCTGTAACTCTCACAGGCCATCGGTGACAGGGAAATTAATAACACACAAACACACACACACAGATGAAGGTTAATTAATATGGTCTGAGGCAGTCTGCACACTGGTGTTTGTGTATAATTACTCCTCCACTCCATGTGTTGCCTCCAGCAACCGGTGTGAACTGAAGACTGACAGACTAATAGACTACAGTGTGTGTGTGTGTGTGTGTGTGTGTGTGTGTGTGTGTGTGTATGTGTGTGTGTGTGTGTGTGTGTGTGTGTGTGTGTGTGTGTGTGTGTGTGTGTGTGTGTGTGTATGTGTGAGAATGAGTGAGTGTGCACAGCGCTGAAAAGCCAAGCTGATCTAGAGGGGGTCACTGATTCTCTGATACTTTGGTATCTGGTTACACTTCAAAAGCTCCCTGATTAAAAGACTTCATAGAAGTTTCATAAGTGACTCATAAACCACCATTGACCTTTCAGAAGGTGTTTTTGTGGCTGTTACTCTCTCATGTGTCTTATTGTAAAGTGTGATCTAAATATAATGTAGTATTATTCCTTGTTAATCAAACCCAGGGACGGACAACAGAATGGCTCTGCTGTTTCTCTGATTGTGTGATTACAACGCGGATGTTTCTGAAGACGACGATGACGATTACCCTTCGTCGGAGTGCGGTGGCGAGGCGGCACGCTGGCTGCTGTTGCTGATGAAGTTGCGGATCTCGTTGAAATATGCGTCTTCTTTATCGTCCAGGATCGCACTGCTGTTGTCCAGCTCGGACTGAGGCGATGACATCGCCGTGCCTGCACACGTGGACACACAAAGTCACGCAACGACACGCAACAACACGCAACGACACATTGGTGTAGCATGAGTGTCTCTGAGTTACCTAACACTAGAATTTGACAGCTAAAGTTAAGGTGTGTGTGTGTGTGTGTGTGTGTGTGTGTGCGCGTTTGTGCGTGTATATGTGTGTGTGTATGTGTGTGTGTGTGTGTGTGTGTGTATGTGTGTGTGTGTGTGCGCGCGTTTGTGTGTGTATATGTGTGTGTGTGTGTGTGTGTGTGTGTGTGTGTGTGTGTGTGTGTGTGTGTGTGTGAGATACCTGATAAATGGCCGTTCTCATGTTTTTTCAGATGTCGGTCCAGGTTGGTCTGCTGGCCAAAGCAGCGCTCACACAGGTGACATTTGAAAGGTTTCTCCTTGTTGTGGATGTTTCGAATGTGCCGCTGCAGGTTTGAGGAGATACTGAACGACCGATCACAGTACTTACATCTGTGGAGATCACACACACACACACACACACACACACACACACACACACACACACACACACACACACACACACACACACACACACACACACAAGGACAACAATTAGACACATGTCTCACAAAGCTGCTCTACGGTCACTGTATTAGAAAACTCCCACACGTGCATGCATGTGCAGACACACACACACACACACACACACACACATGCACGCAAACACTCTCATACACGTCACAGACACAAGCCAATATAACTATCAATATATGTTTGTGTGTGTGTGTGTGTCTTACCTGTATGGCTGCTCTCCTGTGTGGGTTCTGAGATGGCGTGTGAGGTTGGCCGAGCGGGGGAATATTTTGCCACAGTATCTGTATAGGGAAAAAACTCCTCTTCAGAACAGACAAAACCCTTAAGAAGCCCACACACATGCCCATGTATGCATACACACACAGACACACAGACACACAGACACACACACACACACACACACACACACACTAATAGACATACTACAATACAGTAGCAGATGAAGACGACATGTTTCACACATGTATTGGAATGGCTTCTTGTAGCTGGCTGAACTCAGCGTGGCACGGCTGGTGTGTGTGTGTGTGATAGGAATGTTTTTGTTGTTATGGTTACCTGCAGGTGTAGCGCTCCTTGCCCTTCCGTAGCAGAGACTCTGGCAGTGTGGTGGGCGGAGCTCGGAAATCAAACATGGAGGGAACTGAGCGCATGATGTCACTGGCGTCTGATTTCAACGAGCTGAACGTTTCCAACTTCTCTGCCATGCTTTCTATTGCTGACATCTGGGAGGACAGAGAGAGAGAGAGACAATTTGTTATTTTAAAAATTATTTTCCATTCATATATTCATCAAATTCATCAAATATTTTACATTTCCCCCATGGATTTCAATAAAGGAATCTTATCTCATAAAGTCCAGGGACACACACACCAATCTACTTCAAAACACACCTTCACACACCCCTCCACCTCAACATCCCTCTCCACCTCAACACACACCTCCACCTCCACACACCCCTCCATCTCAACACACACCTCCACTTCTACACACACACCTCCACCTCAACAAACATCCTGTCTGAAACCATTTCTGGCATTTCACTTCCACATCATTTTGGACGCTCAACACACACACACACACACACACACACACACACACACACACACACACACACACACACACACACACAGTCAGGTCACTGCTCCACACAGACACACACACACAAACACACACATACAAACGCACACACAAACGCACACACACACTCACATATGGATGTGAACACACACAGGCACTGCTGCCAATTTGCTAATGAAGTCTAACGTCGGCTTTCATCACAAGTGGCCCAATTCTCAGAGGAGTGTGGAGACACATGTACATGTCAGACACTGTATGGGAGAAGCTCATGGCCAGGGGCAAATTCTGTGTGTGTGTGTGTGTGTGTGTATGTATGTGCGTGTGTGTGTGTGTGTGTGTGTGTGTGTGTGTGTGTGTGTGTGTGTGTGTGTGTGTGTGTGTGTGTGTGTGCTTGAAAGCATTCACTTGAACACGTGTGTATGTGTGTATACATGAGACTGTGTGTCTGTATGTCTGATTTCTATGTATGAGTTTCAATGTGTGAGCACAGGCATGCAGGTGTGTGTGTGTGTGTGTGTGTGTGTGTGTGTGTGTGTGTGTGTGTGTGTGTGTGTGTGTGTGTGTGTGTGTGTGTGTGTGTGCTGGAGAGAAACAGACAGTCAGAGAGCATGTGTGTGTGTGTGTGTGTGGAGCAGGTCCAGAGTGATTCATGTCCTCTGTTGGGCTGTAAAGCATTCTGTGCACAATGCAAGCAGACAGCACATTCGTCAATATGAAAGATGTTGACGTTGCTGATCAAGACACGGGACAGGGATAATAATGACATCGTCAAGCCAGGAGAGGAGGAGAGAGGAGAAGAAGAGGTGAGAGGACGAGGGGAGATGGAAGGGGATGGTGGAGGGGGGGGACCACTCGGGTCTCCAGACCCATCAGCCTGGAATACCAGTGTGGCCTGTTTGTACCAGACTGCAAATTTGCATTATTTTGCATGCATCAAATTTTCTCGTTTTCTCTCTTTTTTCAATATGTATTCAATGTATTTCAATATGGGTTACAAATCAGACCTGATTCACAGTGAAGGGCACAGGCCAAGTACACACTGACACACACATACACACACACACACACACACACACACACGCACACACACACACACACACACACACACACACACACACACACCAACGGGACTTAACATGTCTTGACATGTCTGGCTAAAGAAAGAAAGAAAAAAGAAAGAAAAAGCTGGAAAGTGTGTGGTTTTGAGAGGTGGAGGTTGTGAGAGGTGGAGGTTGTGAGAGGGGGAGGTTGTGAGAGGGGGAGGTTGTGAGAGGTGGAGGTTGTGAGAGGTGGAGGTTATTAGAGGTGGAGGTTATTAGAGGGAGAGGTTGTGAGAGGTGGAGGTTGTGAGAGGTGGAGGTTGTGAGAGGTGAAGGTTGTGAGAGGTGGAGGTTATTAGAGGTGGAGGTTGTGAGAGGTGGAGGTTATTAGAGGTGGAGGTTGTGAGAGGTGGAGGTTATTAGAGGTGGAGGTTGTGAGAGGTGGAGGTTGTGAGAGGTGAAGGTTGTGAGAGGTGGAGGTTATTAGAGGTGGAGGTTGTGAGAGGTGGAGGTTATTAGAGGTGGAGGTTGTGAGAGGTGGAGGTTATTAGAGGTGGAGGTTGTGAGAGGTGGAGGTTATTAGAGGTGGAGGTTGTGAGAGGTGGAGGTTATTAGAGGTGGAGGTTGTGAGAGGTGGAGGTTATTAGAGGTGGAGGTTGTGAGAGGTGGAGGTTATTAGAGGTGGAGGTTGTGAGAGGTGGAGGTTATTAGAGGTGGAGGTTGTGAGAGGTGGAGGTTGTGAGAGGTGGAGGTTATTAAAGGTGGAGGTTGTGAGAGGTGGAGGTTATTAGAGGTGGAGGTTGTGAGAGGTGGAGGTTATTAGAGGTGGAGGTTGTGAGAGGTGGAGGTTATTAGAGGTGGAGGTTGTGAGAGGTGGAGGTTATTAGAGGTGAAGGTTGTGAGAGGTGGAGGTTATTAGAGGTGGAGGTTGTGAGAGGTGGAGGTTATTAGAGGTGGAGGTTGTGAGAGGTGGAGGTTATTAGAGGTGAAGGTTGTGAGAGGTGGAGGTTATTAGAGGTGGAGGTTGTGAGAGGTGGAGGTTGTGAGAGGTGGAGGTTATTAGAGGTGGAGGTTATTAGAGGTGGAGGTTATTAGAGGTGGAGGTTGTGAGAGGTGGAGGTTGTGAGAGGTGGAGGTTATTAGAGGTGGAGGTTGTGAGAGGTGGAGGTTATTAGAGGTGGAGGTTGTGAGAGGTGGAGGTTGTGAGAGGTGGAGGTTATTAGAGGTGGAGGTTGTGAGAGGTGGAGGTTGTGAGAGGTGGAGGTTGTGAGAGGTGGAGGTTATTAGAGGTGGAGGTTGTGAGAGGTGAAGGTTGTGAGAGGTGGAGGTTATTAGAGGTGGAGGTTGTGAGAGGTGGAGGTTATTAGAGGTGGAGGTTGTGAGAGGTGGAGGTTGTGAGAGGTGGAGGTTATTAGAGGTGGAGGTTGTGAGAGGTGAAGGTTGTGAGAGGTGGAGGTTATTAGAGGTGGAGGTTGTGAGAGGTGGAGGTTATTAGAGGTGGAGGTTGTGAGAGGTGGAGGTTGTGAGAGGTGGAGGTTATTAGAGGTGGAGGTTATTAGAGGTGGAGGTTATTAGAGGTGGAGGTTGTGAGAGGTGGAGGTTGTGAGAGGTGGAGGTTATTAGAGGTGGAGGTTATTAGAGGTGGAGGTTGTGAGAGGTGGAGGTTATTAGAGGTGGAGGTTGTGAGAGGTGGAGGTTATTAGAGGTGGAGGTTGTGAGAGGTGGAGGTTATTAGAGGTGGAGGTTATTAGAGGTGGAGGTTATTAGAGGTGGAGGTTGTGAGAGGTGGAGGTTATTAGAGGTGGAGGTTGTGAGAGGTGGAGGTTATTAGAGGTGGAGGTTGTGAGAGGTGGAGGTTGTGAGAGGTGAAGGTTGTGAGAGGTGGAGGTTATTAGAGGTGGAGGTTGTGAGAGGTGGAGGTTATTAGAGGTGGAGGTTGTGAGAGGTGGAGGTTATTAGAGGTGGAGGTTATTAGAGGTGGAGGTTATTAGAGGTGGAGGTTGTGAGAGGTGGAGGTTATTAGAGGTGGAGGTTGTGAGAGGTGGAGGTTATTAGAGGTGGAGGTTGTGAGAGGTGGAGGTTGTGAGAGGTGAAGGTTGTGAGAGGTGGAGGTTATTAGAGGTGGAGGTTGTGAGAGGTGGAGGTTATTAGAGGTGGAGGTTGTGAGAGGTGGAGGTTATTAGAGGTGGAGGTTATTAGAGGTGGAGGTTATTAGAGGTGGAGGTTGTGAGAGGTGGAGGTTATTAGAGGTGGAGGTTATTAGAGGTGGAGGTTGTGAGAGGTGGAGGTTATTAGAGGTGGAGGTTGTGAGAGGTGGAGGTTATTAGAGGGAGAGGTTGTGAGAGGTGGAGGTTGTGAGAGGTGGAGGTTATTAGAGGTGGAGGTTGTGAGAGGTGGAGGTTATTAGAGGTGGAGGTTGTGAGAGGTGGAGGTTATTAGAGGTGGAGGTTGTGAGAGGTGGAGGTTATTAGAGGTGGAGGTTATTAGAGGTGGAGGTTATTAGAGGTGGAGGTTATT
>NC_135226.1:13931890-13934390 GCF_052324685.1 Brachyhypopomus gauderio
GCCTTCATGTGTGCATACACACAAACACACATACACACACACCCAGGCCCGAACAACAGCAAGAATACGGACTTCAAGCTTTTCTGTCAGGTCTAATATCTAATGTCACCGGTCACTCACACACAGCGTGGTGAGAAGAAGGTGTTTCTGGCACAACATTTAATAACCACATGTCTGCAGAGACCAAACACACATGCAGTGTGACCATAACACAAGACAAATGTATGGGAGCACTGGACCTAATGTCCTCTGATTAGAAATGATCTGCGAGCTGGTTCTGCAGAGGCGGTGATAAACGACCACGCTGACGCTCGCCGATTAGCCCGTGATTGGCTGAGAGGGAAGACCCATTCATATTTAATGTGTACGTGTGTTTAATGAATGCGTGGTTAAGTGTGTGTATTTTATTTGGGTTTAAAGGCAGTGTGTGTGTGTGTGTGTGTGTGTGTGTGTGTGTGTGTGTGTGTGAGTGTGTGAGATGAAATGTTAAGTGAGTGAGTTAGCAAGACTTAGCAAGACTTACCCATGTTCTCTGATCAGGCATGCGAAACTGGAGGCAGGGCAGAAGGAAACAACGAATCAAAATCATGTACAACATTGTTCAGCTGATTCTGATTGGGTGATGATATGCCAGTTTTACTATTTGATCCTTGACTTTTACTCTCTAACACTTATAATCTTGCAAAAAAAATGATTACCTATTATTAAATTTGGTCCAATACATTACATGAAAATGCTAAGACAATTCTAAAATGCATTGTTAATTAATTTGTTATTCTATCAGAAATATTTGTCAGTTTATTGGACATTTGACAGAAAAGTAGATATTGATAGGTCATCTTATTATGCTCCATGTGGTTGTATGTGGTTGTTATTGAGCACAGACACTGAGCAGACATGCAGTATAAATCTGCCTAGTCAAACAGCCTGTAAAATGGTGCCTTGAACAGCCTATAAAACACTATAACACAGGCCTGCGTGCGCATGTGTGTATGTGAGAGTTTCTCTGTGTTTGTGAGACAGAAAGGGAAAGAGCTGTGATTAAAATTAATATGGATGTTTAGAATTATAGTGAACTGTAATAAATGCACACATACATGCACACACGCACACGCACACGCACACACACACGCACACACACACACACACACACACACACACACACACACACACACACACAAGGACAGAATCTAGTGGTTTTAATCAAACTGCAGTAACCTAGGCCCATGTGTCCTGACTCGGACTACACTGTTGAACCAGAGACGGGCAGCTTGTGGTCTACTACAGCTCCGCCTGGGCCCACAGCCAGCACTGCAGACGCTGCAGACGCCGGCCCTGGAGTGGGCGGAGCACAGAGGAGCCTCACCTGGGGGTGGAGGAGGAAGGCAGGCGTGGGCCTCATGTACTTCTCCTTCAGCGCTTCGAACGGATCACTGGCCTTCCTTTTCTCAACCCTGCTAAAGTTCAACTGCCATCAGTTCCCAGGAGGGACAACACTTCAGACTCAACACTGAAACCTTCAGCAGACGCAGCAAGAACTTCCACTCAACTTCTTCTACTGTTCATGCCAAAATTAAAATGTGTTCTATACTCATATATCATAATTGCAGGTTTTGTTTTTAAGTGGGCACAATGCTATGTTGGTTACATAAAGACAGCTCGATTATGGGCGGGGCTTGTGATTGACAGTACCTGTAGATGGGGTCCATGAAGAAAGGCGTGGGTCTTGCGTGCTGGAGCGAAGGTTCTGCTTTAGGAAGTTCCGCCTCCATTTTTTCATCTCCAAACACATGGTTTTTGCGCAACTCCTCCCCTTTTGGGCCTCGGCTCCGCCCACCGAGACTCAGGTCCAGTGGCTGATCTGGATTGCTCGCGGGTAAGTGTGGCACCTCTGGCTTTGACGGGGCAAAGGTCGGTGCTAAGCGCTCCTCTTTGCGCCTGGTGGTGAGGTCAAAGGGCGACTCTGCGTTCCTGCCCTGCGGTCTCTTGCTCTCAGCTGACGGGCTCTCTGGCTCCCCCTTGTGGGCGACGGGTCGGAGATGCTCCCTGTCGTGGAAGGGGTAGACGGGAGGAGAGAAGGCAGGGAAGAAAGAGAGAGGAAACATGGAGGGGTATGACAGGGTTCCCGCTTTCTTATCCTGCAGTCCCGCCAGCCCCGTGGAGCCAAAGTATTTCTCTGCGATGGAGGCGATAGCTTTGATGGAGTCGTTGACCGCTCCGGAGACAGCGGTGTTCTCGTCCATGGCAGGGGAGAATAGTCCCGGTGGGGGCACGTCGCTCCCGCTGCCGTTACCAGCGCTGCTGCTGCCTGAGCTGATCAGGGCGGGGCTTTGGCCAAGGACAGAAGTGCTGGACTTCCTCTTCGGGCCTTTCCCGTTTTCCCGGCCCGACACCCGATCCCGCTCGCTCTCGGCATCGCTGTCCAGCTCTGACCCGGAAGTACTTTCCAGCTCACTTCCACTTGGCGTGCTGACGTCATCCAGATCGCTGCTCTCTGACT
>NC_135226.1:13939390-13964390 GCF_052324685.1 Brachyhypopomus gauderio
GTCGAGCTCGCCGGCGCCCCCAGTGGCTGGGAGGCCCTGCTCGGGCAGGTTGAAGGAACCGTCGGCCCGGGTGACACAGGCATGCTGCTGGTGCTCCAATAGCTCACGGCCAGAGTCAAAATGGCGTTCGCAGTCATCACAGCGGAACTGGCGCTCCTCTGGACACGACACAAGGGTGAGTGTGTGTGTGTGTATGTGTATGTGTGTGTTTGTGTGTGCTTACATGAATATGTGTATTTAAGAGTTTTTATGTGTGTGTATGTGTCTGTGCTTATGTGTATTTATAAGTTTATGAGTGTGTGTGTGTGTGTGTGTGTGTGTGTGTGTGTGTGTGTGTGTGTGTGTGTGTGTGTGTCTGTGCACTCATGCTTGATTTAAAGTACCATGTATATCTGGGGCCATTGTGTCACATGAAAACTCCTCAGCCTTCATGAACAATATGAGTTCTTCACCTGGATGAACCTCACGCACCACACGATAGAATATCTAAACACACACACACACACACACACACACACACACACACACACACACACACACACACACATAGAAGAACATTAAAATACAAAAGGGAAACGTAGATGGAGAGGAAGAGTGTGAGAGAAAGAGAGAGAGAATATTGTGTAGTGCACACAGCATTGTAAATTACTGTGTTAATATTTGAAATTGTTTGTACCATTATATGATTTGTTGTATTACTGTTTTAACATCATACATATCAAGTCAAAGAAAAGATCAATGAAAGGTCTTTGGTTGGTTTCATTTTGAGTTTGACATTGACCAACACATACACATATACACATATACACGTAAGCACACAAATGCAGACACACACACACACACACACACACACACACACACACACACACACACACACACACACACACACACACACACACAAACACACACCCTTCCCTTACAAACAGAATGGGTAGGAGGAGAAACAGTTGAGGATGGTATTATTTTTGGCACGTCTTGAAGGGTTCAGACTATTCACTTCCTTTACGGCCTTATGGTGACATTTCAACATTCTTATTAGAGATTCAGAGATGCAAACTCACACACACACATGCACACTGACACACAGTAGGATGATAAAAGTGTGTCTGGGTGGGAACTTCTTGGAAGTGGTGAGAAGAACATCGTCTTGGGACGTGCTGCCGGACAGGACACCCCCTCCCCCCAAAGTGAGTGTGTCTGTCTGCCTGTCTGTCTATCTGTCTGTCTGTCTGCACATGTATGTGTTGAGAGGAACAGAATGCTCCTCTATTGTTTTACAGGAAAATACATAGAACTATGAGAATGCTTGAAACAGCATGAGAACAACCACTCTCTCTCTCTCACACACACACACCCACACACACACACACACACACACACACACACACACACACACACACA
Organism: Brachyhypopomus gauderio; assembly: GCF_052324685.1. Lineage (NCBI taxonomy): Eukaryota > Metazoa > Chordata > Actinopteri > Gymnotiformes > Hypopomidae > Brachyhypopomus > Brachyhypopomus gauderio. Next base: position 13,940,792 of record NC_135226.1, read on the forward strand.
CACACAAAGACAGAAAGCCATGGGGCACAATAATATTGTGAGCCTTGGACAATGAGAGAGCAGTTCAAACAGTGGTGGTGGTGGTGGTGGGGGGGGGGGGGGGTGTTGGAGTGAGTAATCCTGCCCAAACTGGGATTCTCCCCCCATCAGTCCAGAGGACCAGACCCACCGGAGGGGCGGGGACACAAGCAGCCGGCCAAGCCCAGGGAGGAGGAGACTACACTAGGCATCTCAGCACGTATCATGGGCTGTTGCCTGGGAGTCTGGTGCCAGGGGACAGTGCCAAATGGCAAGGGCTTTTCAGATAGGACGTAAAAAGTGTTGTTGGCTTGCATGGACCACACGCAGGTGGGCACGAGAGAACACACACACACACACATGCACACACGTACACAAAATGCAGAGCCACACTCACATGCATGCACTCAATTAAAATCCTGTGCTTTCTTTTAAACTGGACACTGGCTGTGAGGGCTACATTTAGAGGGGTACTAATTGTTTTAACTGTTTTAAGTTAAATGACTTGATAACATCAAAAACATCACACTGCAGTTTCTGAGAATAACACACAGACTAGTACAAACATACTGACACACAGTAAACACATGACACAGCCACTACACAGAACTCCAAAATCCCTGACTTGACAAGTTACTTGTGTTTATTACACTAAACTATACAGACACGTGTACAAAAGCCAGCACTTTGAGGTTAGAAAAAAATCCAGAGTGACTTCAGCTCAAAGAGACAAAAACTTCCTCCTCTTGTATTTTCTCCTCCCTGTTTCTCTTTCTTTCTCTCTTTCACTCGTTCTCTCTCACCCTCTCACATCTCACTCTTTCTGTCTCTGCTGCATTCTTTCCCTAATGAGAGGTCATTCCTTAGGCAGGTAACATACTCACCCTTTTCCTGCACACACACACACACACACACACACACACACACACACACACACACACACACACACACACACACACACACACACACACACACACACACACACTCTGCTCCATTGTGCAAGCATGCATGAGAAGCGGATGTTACTTTGCTGATGTTCTGATAAACAGAACCATTAGCTCTTCATTCATTGCTACACATATGAACAACACTTCATCCTGACTGGATCACACCAGAGACCAACACACACACACACACACACACACACACACACACACACACACACACACACACACACACACACACACACACACACACACACACACACACAGGCTCTCTCTCTAGTCATCATTCAAAGTCATATTTCTGACTCTTTTTGTAATAACTTTCAATTTTAAAGTACTTCAAGAACACTATATGGAATCTACCATGAACATGTGACTAAATCTGGTACAATACGACTTGTAGGAGAAGTTCCAAGATGCTTTCTACTTGTCAGATTTTTCTGTTCGGTGGTTTATTTCCTAGTTAGAAGTGTAATACCATTGTCCACAAAGAATGACAACTAATGAGGTCTGGGTCCAGCCGCCCCAAATCATCACAGGGCTGAGGTCATTGTTACTGTTAGTCAGAGAGTTAGAGAGAGTGTTCAAAGCAATGCTCTCTCTACCATCTCATCATTCTTTGTGCTGCAGAGCTTTCGGGAAAGATCTCCACTCAGATATGAACTAAAAAAAGGATTTTTTGTTATCCTTCACGCACCCTCAGGATTCTATACTATCTGTATGTTTCTGTGAAATACTACTGAATACCGTTTTTGTTAAAGGCCGGATCATTCTTAAATCTCTCCCTTCCTTTCGCATTCTTTCAGTCTTTCTCTCATTGTGAAAAGCTGTCAGGTGGTTCTTAAAAACATGAGGGTCTCCGGAAGCCATCAGACGATGTTATGACAAAGAGGGTGTGATAATGAGTGTGTGATAATGAATGTGTAATAATGAGTTTGTAGACTCATGCCATTTTATCTTTAAAGATGCTGAGATGCTTTTGTCATTGACTGACTATCCTCTTTCTCTACCTCTCTCTCTCTACTTCTCTCTCACTCTATCTCTCTCACTCATCTTAAAGATGCACAGACTGACATCAGCAAAAATAAAAAACAAGAGCAATAAAGTAAATTGTTTAAATAAATTGTTTTCAGGTATATGTTGTAGTTGGGTTTCTGGTATATGTAGTTGTTGGATTTCTGGTATATGTAGTTTTTGGGTTTTTGGCATATGTAGTTCTATGTTTTCAGACATATGTAGCTATTATGGAGTTGCTGACATAAGTAGTTATTGCTAAGTTTCTGATATATTTTGTTGTAAAATTTCAGGAATGTTTCGGGAACATTAGAGGGCTTTACATATAAGTGGTTATTACAGAATGTAGGAATACAGGAATGCATAGGTTTATGGTTTTTGGTATATGTTGTGCTTGTAGGTTTACAGTTATAGAGTTACATAGTTGTGACGTTTTGTTTGTATATGTTGTTGTTGATCCTTTAAAAGTATGTCTAGACTTAGAATCTTAGGGGTTTAGGGGTCTTTTTGAGACTTGATACTCTTATGAGCTCTACAGGTGCATGTGTAGAAGGCACAGCTCACAGGTCTGGCTTCCCACAGCTAAATGAAACATGGTTTGGTACCCAGCAAAGGTTTAGGCTTGCTATAAAGTTACAATGGTGCATATACTCTCACAAACAGAACACTCCCATGAACAAAACACTCTCACGAACAAAACACTCCCACAAACCGAACACTCACAATCCCAGTATCAAGCTGGAATACTTCCAATATTGAATGAATAAATAAATAATTTGCTTCACAATGTGGTACTTCTGTTAATTTCTGCTTTATTCAGTCCAGGTTTTTAAGTAGTGTGGCCACGTGTGTTGTAGGGTTTAGGGTTAGGTTTAAGGACGTAATGGTGAGGGTATGAATTTAGGGTTTGCATTAACACAATGTCTGTGCTCTTACGGATCACAGACTAAGATGGGGATTGATAAAATTGCTTCAACCTGTCGGCTGTTAAACTAAACCTGTTATTTAATCTTGTCAACAATCTTGTTAACATCCGAGTTCAAAAGCAGGAATTCTGATTCAGAAGTCACAACTTCTCTCTTTCTCCAACACTGTTTCTTTTGAAAGAGCAGTGATATTTTATTCTTCACAGTTCCGATGTTTATATTCTAAACATGGGCACAACGCACAGGACTGAATAGATGAGTGTGTGTGTGTGTGTGTGTGTGTGTGTGTGTGTGTGTGATCCAAGCCTGTGGTCCTTCATGCTATAGCAAAAATACAATAGGTGAGAAACAAAACAAAAACAGACACACTCACTCACACACTCGCTCACCCCCTCTGTATATGAGGAGTATGTGTTAGAGAGAGAGAGAGACAGAGAGAATGTTGAAGGTGCATATCATAACAACACCTTTTAAACACTGCATTACACGGCCCATGCAGGTGTAGTGTCTGTGTGTGTGTGTTCCGCATACCTGGTCATGTATCGGGTAGGCTGTGAGGTTGTACTGGTGGGAGGACGATGATATCTGGATGTGTCTTAGCCAGCCGCTGCTATCACACACATGCCTACCCAATCCAGCCTTCTGTTCCAGGAGAGAAGAGACAGAAAGAGAAGGAGTCACACTTTGATCTTTATCTTTTACAGGTTACTCTTCACAGTCTCAACCACATGCCACCCAGTGTGGTCCAAGACTCCAAACGGAGATTATACACACACACATAATCACATCTGCTCCTATGCTTGCACACGCACACACACACACACACACACACACACACACACACACACACACACACACACACACACACACACACACACACACACACACTCTCTCTCTCTCTCTCTCCTTTTCACCTCTCACCCCCCCCACACACACACAGAAGTGATCATATACATGTTGATAGAAATGTAGCTTCTGTAACATGCATGCCCTCCCACATGCAGAATCAAACTTTGCTGACTACAAATATAAAGATAAAGTTTTGATTATGTCAGCCAGCCATTATTTATGTTACTGATGTACTATTCTGATGTACTAACTGAAAAAAAAGATTCCTCACAAAATGCATGTGGACGCTTTGTGGACTGCACGCCAATAGAATACTTCAAGACAACAAACAAAACTCTGCTTAATTAAAGATTAACTGCAAAGATTCTTAATAGACCTGCGTGTTGGGAAAAATAAAAAATACAATTAAATCAAATAATTGAAATTGAAAGATATATATATATATATATATATACATATATACATATATATATATATATACATATATACATATATATATATATATGAGAACATATTTATAAGCGTTAGTTATTATTTATGGTTTTCATTGTGAAAATGGATATATTTAAATATTAAGACAATTTGGAAACAAGAAGGAAATTCATAACGCAAACACTGTTCATGTTCAAGTCTGGTTCAAATTTGAATTGAGCCGCAAAAACTTTTTTATCTGCACCAATAAGTCAGTAAGTATTTATATTAACCCTTGAGAAATAAAACATTCTCACAAACTATCCCCTCTCCGGCTTTCGCAAACTAATTGCTCACCGTTATAGGAGAAAAGCGGAGTGCTTATCGATGCTGCGCTACGGTTGTTTTCAACCACGTCTCGGTCTTTGCCGTAAAAGTCTATCCCCAGCATTTATGTGCGCTATTATTTAAAAGAAATGAACCGCTCGCGGACTCGCACCCTGTTTGCCATCATCTGAAACACAGAACACTGCACTGAAAACACACCCTCGCTGGGAAATTCAGTCGCGCGACCTTCTTTAAACGTTTAGTATTGAAACCCCGAAATAATTAGACAATTGCAAGCATTTTGTAACGTAATATAATTTTAAAAGCTTTATCGTATGTTCTTTTTGTAAATTATTTAGATCATGTTTAAACACAAAAGCTTCGGAAATGTAGCTGATGGAAAAGTTTGATAAATATTATGATATTACTTTTCAAAGCACACCCGTTAGACTATAATAATAGTTAATTTACTCCACTGTTCCCAGTTTAACTGCCGCACGATATGTATTGAAAATGTAAGCAGGCTACATCAACATAGTAACAGTTACAGCATTAGCACCTGCACATTAACCGTTCGTTACAAAATGCCTTCCTTGTGCACGGTTTTTTTTTCAATGTGCTTGCCATCTTTAATTACTTTAATAAGGTATAAAACATTACAGCCGACAAAAGTTTCAATCGACTTTAGTTTACGCAGTCAGAAAGTCTTAAACACGCCTGAACAGGCAGTAATGAAATCACATTGAAAATCAGCACTCAAAAGACGTACGATATGAATTCTATAATTAGTCCATTTTTTGCACTTCTGCGATAAAGACCTTTACCATCGTTTCAATAAATTTCTATGAGTTCAAAGGTGAAGGATGGATGGACTATTATTCAACCGTTTAGTCGTGAATATACCGGCAATAAAAAATACCTACCGTGAAAAGTATTTCATATGAGAGACAGAAGAAAAAAAAAATCACAAGAATGAAAAAAGGACGAAACTCCGATATAAATTGAGGTAGAGCTTCAGAAAATCACAAGTGCCAAGAACGTCAAAGCGCTGCGTGGCGGTGTTGCTGCTCGTGTCCACGGGTGTCTCCTTCTAGGACACATCGGTTTGACAGTCGCCTCGGGACTTCTCTGTCTCTCCTCGCTCTCCGCTCGTTGGTGTCAATTCCCCGGGTGATTCGACCCTTCACCGAGCTCCTGCTCCGCTGGGCCACCGGTCCGGTCCAGTTTAAAGCCCCGCGCGACGTCTTCTGCGGTGCCCGAGCATGCAAAACTTCTTTCGTTGTCTTTTCTTCTCTCGCTTGATGTGCTCGGTGTCTGTGTCTGAGGCGGTGTCTCCCCAAATGTCTTGTTAAAAGTGCATCCTCTCTTGTCCCGCGCTGTCCCGCGCGGTGGAGATGAGTCGCGGGGCGGAGGGAGGAAGAGGAGGAGGAGGTGGGGACGGGTGATGTCTCGCGTGTCCACTGTTCGGAAGTTGCACGAGGCTCCCCGCAGTTAATTTTAAAGTGACAGGAGCGCGCGGTAGGAGAAGCGAGGTCAGCGCGAGGTCGGGATGGGGCTTCTCGTGGATGGACCAGAACACGAACCCTCCCTCACCCCCCACACCCCCCCCCCCCCCTTTGATGAAGCCATCCAGCAATCACGGAACCGGCCCGTTTCACACTTTCTCTATCCGCAAGAGGGAAGAAGAGGGGGTGATGTATGACTTCCTAAAATCCAGAGAATAAGGTTTATGATGAGAATATTTGTACTCGGCACTGGAGTCTGCAAAGAAAAAAACAATTTGCGTGTATGTTGTATCGTGGTAGAACATTGTTCTATATCTAAGCTGAGAGGATTATTATGATAATGTTTGATGTAAAAATCGGTTAGGTTTTTTTTTCCAGACAGAAGGCTATACACCTGCTGCAAACGGAACACGGCGAAGGCCCACGACCCTGGAGCAACACAAATCTAAACGCCACCAAAACAAAGACACTCATTCTCTACCAAATCACCGGGCATAAAGTAGAGGAATCTAGAAATCACGGGGAAACTATAGCCTGCAAATTATTAATCAGAATAAAAGATTTTATCTGCATAATAGCAGATAATTTTTATGAGATTTTCACGAAACTTTTCACTTCTAGTGTCGCATTATTGAATTTGGTACTTAAACACTAGTATCTGGTATTCATATTAACCGCAAGCCTAGTTAGCACTTCTATATAGTTTGTTATGTTGAGCGCTGTGGCGCGGTGACGGCCCACTAATAGCGCTGATGAAGATTAATCGTTCTCTCTGGCCGCTATCTGTGGCATTGAGCTCGAGGTTCAGATAATGTCCATTGTTTTATGAAATCGCAGGGCAGAACCAGAGGAAGGACAGGAAAAATCATGAGTAAATAAGGCCGCCCTCGCCAGAGATTCCCATGCAGTCCGTTCCTTGAGAACCGCAAAGAGACTCCGGTCCGCCGCGCATCGATTTCCTGCCATTCCTCGACTTGTCCATTGTTGGAAGTCTTTTTAATTTAGCCATAAATTGGGAAAGCTCAAGCTATGAGCTATTCTATTTTCTCCCTGTCAGGGTGAGGGATTTGTTTTATGATGCATTGTGTATTAAATACAAGTAATCTGGGAAAGTGATTGCTTGGCCTCGCCGGGCCTGATGGAGGTTGGCGATAGAGCGGCTCCTCTACGGCTTTTCTCTCAAAAGGAGGAAGCCGTATAGGATAAACAGAAAACCCCGCGGTATCTGTACCACCAGGGGTAAGACGGGGCAAGAGGAACCGGACCCGGGGCAGTAACAGGCGTGTCAGTTCAGGCATCCCACGATAGATGGCGTTCTGAGCCGAATAAAGGGGGAAAAACTTTTTCATTTCTTTAAGTAGAGAAGTTCCACATTTGACATATTGTTTAACGTCAGACTCAGAAGTCCTGGGAGATATTCGCACGCGCTGGAAGATTTAATTTATTAGATTCGTGGATATTTACTCGAACTGAGACTTTATTATTTTCGCACGGGGCAGTGCGTCTCCGGAGGGTAGCGCATCAGTCACGCGCGGAGCCGCGGAGTAACCGAGACGCGCGCTCATTTCTTTCCGTGACTGCAGAATCGCAGGGCGCAACGCCGTCCGCATTAGGGCGTCAAATTGCTTGATGGCACATGAAAGATTAAGCTGTATTGCCCTGAATGGAAAATCACCCCGTCGACCTACAATGCTGCTCACCGCCAAACAATGAGTGAAGCAATAAAACTCAGTTCAGTCCAACCTTATTATGAATTTATTAAAACGGTACCCACAATAATTTAGTTACGGTTGTGGGTGTTTATTTGTACAACCTATTACTGCCGACTGCAAGACGCATGTAAAGGAGTGCTTTGTTTAAACGTAGCTTGTGACTGTTTAGTAGAAGATTTAACTGGACTGTCGCCCAAATTCAGTTTATGGGCACGATGGAAGGTCGCAAACCACGCAAGCGTTTGCAAATACAAACACACGCGCAGATCACTATCACACCAAAATTACATTTCAATAGTTTCGAACGACTATCCTACTTTGAACGGCGGATTAAGACGGGCTTAAATGTCTTTTTAAAAGTAATCCACTTAAATAGACATTACTGCTGGTCAAAAACACCATCATGTGCAAAAAAAAAAGTAATAACCTCATAGACGTGCATCTGCATTTAAACGTCGCTTGATGCAATGCGCGTGTTTAGAGCTGTTTGCGTACTGGGACGTTTGCACGCCTACAGCGTTGCACATCACATCTCCCTCCCCCTTTCTCTCTCTCTCTCTCTCTCTCTCTCTCTCTCTCTCTCTCTCTCTCTCTCTCTCTCTCTCTCTCTCGTTGAAGTGCTGCTGCACGGTTGGGTTTGTTTATTTGCAGTAGGCTGGCGAGAGTGGGTGTATTAAGCCATTTGAGTAAGCTCCGCGGAGGGGAATCCCAGAAGGTCTAGAAACTGACGCCGGGTCGGGGCTGCTCCCTGCGGTCTTTCCTCGGTCCCTGAGCCGCGTTTAATGGAAACACTGTGTACCAGACGCATTCCAGCACATCCTAACGGGAAAGGGGGCGAAGAAAAAGAAAATATCGCAGCCAAATCCACATGAAATAGTTCAACCATTCATCGGGAGAGACCTCCCATTGATAGGAGCGAAAAGCTGTATTAAGGTTGAACCGCGCCTCCCCATAGACGCCACTCCAAAACCCGCCATTAACTTAAAGTGCAGGACCACTCAATCAACAGGCATAAGTAAAACTCATTTAATACTGCTCCACGCAGCCACTCCAGAGCCCGCAGACTGCCCCTCGTTACCGCTTAGCAAGCCTTTGTTTGCTCTTGATAGTCTACAAATCTGAAGAGTGGATAATTTAAGATGATATTGTCCTTGTTTTTTTTCTCCAACTCAGTTTGCTTACGGCAAACAGGAATTATTATAATTCCTACAGGCTTAATGCCTCTAAACCGACCTCAGTGCTATTTGCAAACGGTCAATTCACTTTGCTATTATTACCAACCAACACATTTACGTTACATGTATTATTGCTAGAAATGTTTATGAATGCCAAACACATAATCAAGTAAACATAATAAATATATTATTTGCTTTTCAGTGGTATTGAGTTTTTATAAACGAAGAAAAACCCAAAAATAAAAAAGACGCGTGTAAGATCAAAACGGCAAAAAAACAACAACAAAAAGCTCCACCAACACAACAACAAAAACCACATCAACAATAAAAACCACAACAACGGCCCCGCTATCAGTAATATGCCGCCACTGTCAACTTATGGCTCCATAGTAAGTATGTTGTGTGTGTGTGTGTGTGTGTGTGTGTGTGTGTGTGTGTGTGTGTGTGTGTGTGTGTGTGTGTGTGTGTGTGTGTGTAATGAAAAAAGAAAGAAAAATGTATGCCACTCTCTTTCTGGCCGCACCTTCAAATAAAACAGACTTTAGAGTTTTGGGGAACTATCCCGTCCCTAGCGAGCCAATTACCATTAAAAGAGAAGAGAGGAAATGAAACTGGAAAAATGTAAATAAAAATTTTCTTCGGATATGGAAGCGTGCCCGTAGAACGCGCGTTAATCTCCACCTCGGTAATTTGGTTCTCAGAGAGAGGCATTGCATTCCCGCTGCTGCGCCCCGCGCGCCGTAAATTACAGCTTTATGTGGACGGGGTCAGCACACCCCCGCCCTGTTCTCTGCGCGCGCCCGGATCGGTGCGGCGCGCAACAGCCGTGTTTACCCTCTCACCCGAAGACCAGAAGGGCTCGCGCTCCTAATTAGGGTTCACACACACATAGTGTGGGAACCCTATTGTAATTGTTAGGATTTTTCTTTCTTATTATTATTATCTTTGTCCCATTTTTTGACCTAAAACGTATTGTGCAGCCTAGACTGTAATGCCTAGAAACCCCAAACTTGGCAAAAAGGTTCAGTTACCTCCAAGGACCAGATTCCCATACAGGGACCCAAATTGGCCTGATGGTGGCGCTATAGCGGACCATATTGACTTTTTGTCCATATCTCCTACACCGTAGGTCCTAGAACCAAAATTCCAGTTCCTATACATTCCTTGACTAAATTCAATAGGACAATTAATATACAACCATTAAGCTCCGCCCACTTAGATTTCGAGTTAATTTGCATAATGTGCAAAATCACACACATCTTTGAGCGCGAACTAGTCCCTGGATTTTTCACATACATGCACATATGTGGTATCAAAACGTTCAGAAGAGTCTGAACTTTAAAATGTATCCAACAAAAATGCTAATTTCTTCACTACCTAGTCAGTATAAGCCAATCAAATGAGGGGGCGTAAATTCAATAGTAAATGTTGCACATATGGAGCTCTAACTTAAGAAAACTTGCATGTAATGAGATGGCACTTCACAGACAGCTTCCCTGTCAGGGTCTGGAGCAGCTCGCAGAGGTTGCCATACCTCACCTGCTAGGGGGCGCTATAACATGCAAAAATTTGCCCCATGCACTCAGATTGGCCGATCCACATGAAACTTGGCAGACATCATCTATGGGCCTCTGGGAACCAGGTCCTAAAGCAGACATGCCATACTTCCAAAATGGCTGACGTAATCGGCCAATCAGTGATCGGCACGCGTTTGACAGGCTTACCATTGGTCGATCTGCACGAAACCTCTTGGGTGTGGACAAGTGCACGCCCCCTATGACATAATCCAGCCGGGTGTCGATTGGCCACTGGGGGGCGCTATTGCAAAAAAATCAAGTATATCCCCTACATAATTCCACTTGGGAACATGCAATTGGACTCTTTTGATTCCTTGCAGTAGTGCGAACAACTTTCCCATTACATGTCCTATTAAAAAATGCACAGTTTATTTACAGTTAATAATAGTTTGAAATCATCACTTTTCATACTGCTCCTAGGATTTTCATACTATCATGTCAAGCAAAGTCTTATAATACTCTACAGAGTGTGAAATCAAAAAACAATCCAAAGATTTTGGATTTGAGGACACTTATACCTGCTAAATATTTTTTTAATGGACAGCATCGATACATATAATATTCATATTCTTAAAGCTCTTTCATATTTTATCCAATTCTGACCAAAATGCACAAGCCCATTCAGAATCCCATCCTGAACAAATTTGTCAAGTTTCATCTAAATCGGTTATCGTATGGCTCTACAGTGCAGTATTATATACAATGCATAAAAATGCATGTAAAGTCCCTCTGTCACCTTCTCCTTCTCACACGCACGCAAGCTGAAACTCACACTCTCAGTCTCTCTCACACTCTCACCCACATTCCCCCTCCCATCTCTGTGCCCTAAGTAAACATTGCTCTGGCTACCTAGATCTCTCTGTGTCTATTAACCAGGCACACACACATACAGGCGCAAGCAGGCCTTCCTATAGCATTCACAATGACACTTCCCTAGCCATACCCACCCATATCTCAGTGACTAACACATGCTCATACAAACTGATATTTGGCTTCTTTTTTGTCTCTCTCTTACACAAACACACAGACACACACACCTTTATACCTATATGTATGTATAGTTTCTATGTATACTTATGTATGTATGTATTAGTATATGTTGTCATAGTTTGAGTACATACACTACCACACACAAACACACACACTTCTACCTAAATGTATGTATAGTTTGTATGCATATCTGTCCAGTCATAACAGTCATGTCAGTCAAGTCATGTCAGTCATTTCAGTCCAGTCATATCAGTCATGTCAGTCCAGTCATGTCAGACATAAGTCATGTCAGTCTTATCAGTCATGTCATTACAGTGATGCCAGTCATGTCACTCATTCCAGTTATGTCAGTCATATCAGTCATATTACTTTTGTTCATCATGCCAGTGATGTCATTTCAGTCATGCCAGTCATATCAGTTATGTCAGTCATGCCAGTCATGTCAGTCATGTTATGGCAGGCTTTGCAGACTACATTCATACTTTGAATACACGGGCAGTCATGTTAGGTGTGCAAGGTGTGCAAGGAGTGAATTAACAAAGCATAGTCTCTGGCACCCTCAATCTCTCTCTGTCTGTAATATACAGGCCCAATCATGTATAGACACATTCAGGCCTTCCTATATTGTTCACATAGATGCAGCCCTAGCCAGATGTGCTATTTCTGTGTCTCCCTTTCTGACACACGCAGATGTCATCACACACTATCTGTAGAGCACACACTGGCCAAACCCAAACAGCTTCTTTTCACTTTTAGGTCTAAAGGACCTTTTGGGCTTCCTTTTGCCTATTGAGGCCAAAATATGCCTATTTGTGTGTGAACCCGCCAATCGCCGCTTGCGGCTATATTTATTATTTTCATTTGCCAAGGTCATAGAGAGAGAGAGAGAGAGAGAGAGAGAGAGAGAGAGAGAGAGAGAGAGAGAGAGAGAGAGAGAGAGAGAGACTTTCTGTCTGTTGAAGTGAGTCCTTTGCGTTTCGGGTGAATTAGTAGCCCGTCATATTCCCCTCGCCTGCGAAGTCTCACCCGTTGTGTCGGCCACAGGCCCCGGGGCAGGCCAGCGCGGCGCGGGAACCATGTTTCATACCCCCACAGCCCCCACCCCACGTCTCTCACCTTCTTTTTGCTCTCTCTCTCTCTCTCTCTCTCTCTCTCTCTCTCTCTCTCTCTCACACACACACACACACACACACACACACACACACACACACACACACACACACAGAATGCTCCACCCAAAACTTACAAATTTGCCGGGGGATTTCTAACTATGGAATTAGTCTACATACGAAGACAACCAAAACATACTATAGCTACATCCAAAAACATATATATCAGACTCCTCTCTGAAGAGTAGGACATATTGATGTATGAATATACGACCCCGGTTTATTGCCCTGTGAGAATATGCGCCATGACCCAGTCTTACACATAAAAGCCACAACCCAAGACGTCTATAGAGTTTTTGAAAACATTCACAGTATGTCGAGAGTCGGCGATGCGTTCTCGGAGTCAGTTCAGAGCCGTAATTTATGTTTTTGGATACGATATAAAAATTGTGAAAGAGATTGATTGTGTTCGCCATCTAACGTGAAGTTAATTGCTTTGACAGCGGGAATGACAAAACGTGACTCGGTACCAATAAACACGGCGCTAGTTAAAACAGGACCGGTAGTCTAAAGCACAATGCGCCATTCAACCCGGAGAGCCTTAACGGAGAGCGCAGAGGGACGTGCTTAAAAAAACACACACATAAGGTGGGAAGCACCAGAATGTATTCACACCACTGATTTCTGGGTCGAAAAAGTCTCTCCCGAACTGTGGCCTCCGGCACGGCAGCGCGCGAGGAATGTGCCACCACTGGTGGGGGGTGAGGGGGGGGGGGGGTTATGGCAGCACGGCTGGGAGGACGTTACAGGTTGTGATAATCAAGGGATACTTCCCTTGCGGACTCCCTCTCAACACAGGCCACACTGTCTGTGGGCCGCGGGGTGCGATAAACCCCGCACCGGTGTCAGAGGTAACGTTTTTAAAACATAAATTAGGCGAGCGCGAGAGGGAAAGGGTGGGAGAGCGTCCAAAACGCACCGGGACACATTGGAAACTTCAACAAGTCATGTGTCCCTCCACCCAACCCCCCCCCCCCCCCCCCCCCCCCCCCCCGCCTGTCTAGCACTTCACCTCTCTCGCGGTCGTGTGTTATATATATTGCCTGTGGGGGGGAGTTGGGGGGGGGGGGGGTAGTGGATAGGTAATTAGAGCATGTTATTAGGCCCTGTAGCGAGAGCAAATTGCTTCTTAAACGTCTATGGATGTAATCTTTTAAAATAAAAGCGTTTTTATGTCTGAAGAGCGAGATAGAACATATCATTTAGCATCCGAGGCGGGGCTGTTGTGAATTCATTACACTTATTAAACCTCACTGGGGTGTTTGAAGGGGCGCTCTCTCACAGAAACAGTCTATTTATGTGTCATATAGTGAAAAGGTAATATTCAAGATTTGAGATTTTGCGCGAGCTCGAACACACTCACGCACGCGCACCCCCCCCCCCTGCGCGCGCGCATGCACACACACACACACACACACACACACACACACACACACACACACACACACACACACACACACACACAGCTTCCTGGTAATAGGAAATCAGATACCCTAAACCACCCTCATTACATCCAGAGCTCGACCCCTCCTCCCTACCCGGGTCCTCCAGCGCTTGATGGCTCTGGACAAGGTAATGGAATTCTTCTGGAACAGCCCCGTCCAATAGCCGCCTATGTTTTAATAATCACGCGTGCACGTAAGAACGAATGCTTTTCAGTGACAGCCGTTAAACCGATGTCATTACGGCCTAAAATAGTGTTTATAGCGTAGACCCTTTTTATTCCCGGTTCCCCGCGCAGTGTAAACGCAGGTGTTGTAGACGCAACCAAAGCGCACGTGCCGCCATGGCGCAGACAGCTCGCAGGTCACGCAGCAGCAGGATGTATATCGATCCGTGTTCTATTATCTTCATATTTTTTGTCATGTCAACATAAAGTTTCCGCAACCTTTTCAATAGCGGTAAAAAGTCAAACACATTGACAAATCGCTTCGTAAAACGCGCTGCTTTTAGAAATATAATTCCAACTGGAAACACACCGACTGATCATGTAAATTATAGCCCATTATTTTCATCGCGTGCTTTGATATTTATTTCCTGAATATGTGACGGTAATGGCAGGTCATGACGGTATTTATTCATCCCCTCTATCTACAGACCTGCGGTTTTCTTTGAGTTGATTTTTTTCATGAGCGGTTTTTAACAGAGGTCTTTTTCACAAAGTCTATTTTGGAGTTTATCTAAAGAACATTCACAGTGGACACCCCACATTTAATTGCAAACAGCACTAACCAAACGCAGCTTTTCAAAGAGGAAAAGCAGAAGACAACTCAAGCTAATTAAGCATCGGCAGGGAGCCTTGGTCGCTCTTATTTAGAGCTTCGCTGGTTTTCACTGGCTTCAAAGGGGCTCTAAGTTAGCAAAGCTTTATATTTAACTAGCTTTAACAAGGAACGGGGGTGCTGTGTTATATCTGCACACACACACACACACACACACACACACACACACACACACACACACACACACACACACACACACACACAAACAGATGCCTGTATTCATGCATGTGCGCACACATGCGCCTAACAGGCATAATAGTGTGGTCTCTCTCAGATATGTTACCAAATAGGCTTAAAGGCATCTGGGCTCTGCCACTGCCTGACAAAGTGATTAGTGGGTAATCACACATTTTATTCACTGAGTGTAAAAATCCAGAAACGTAACTGCAAGCATGTATTTTGATCTTGAATATTGACCTTGTGCTTAGATGTTTACTGTGGGGACTCTTACTACATATCGGTTCTTAATGACTAATCTGAACATTTCTGCCTAATGATTACAGTCATTTAGCCTCTTTATCTTTTGTTGTACATTACATTAGTTATTTAGGGACTGGACCCAGATCCTCCACAACACTGTTCTCTAACATTATCTGTTCTGTACAGGGATATACAGATACATCTGAATTGAACTTAATTTTTTAAGGGGTGCATTATTTCATAATATATATGAACTCTCATACATTAATATGGTTTTACTGTGAAAATAAGATAGATTTTATGTATTGTACTGTATTGTTAACGTGTAGGTCATTACTGCATCAGTTCACTTTAAGACCAGCAGTTTATACACCAAAACACGAGTTAACATCCCTACTTATTATCTTTGCTCTTAAGAAAATGCAGTCACAGGTATGTGTGTGTAAGTATGTGTGTGTGTATGTGTGTGTGTGTGTGTGTGTGTGTGTGTGCTGTGAGTTGATTGACTTGTCATACATGGGCGTCAATAGTGCAGGTTTATTCAATTCCAGCCCAATCATGGAGGTGTCAGGGAGTTTTGGGCGGGAACTCGGCATGGCTTGGACCGCCTCTGATAAATCTGCTTTTATGACTCTCACTTATAGCTTTTATGGCCCAGTGCTGGAGAGACTGATTCACAGATCAATCAATTGTGTGTGTGTGTGTGTGTGTGTGTAAGAGAGAGAAGGAGATGTGGGGAGGAGCAGTGCCCTGTCCGCATACACAATGTGAGCACACGCACACACACAAACACACACACACACACACACACACACACACACACACACACACACACACACACACACACACACACACACACACACACACACATAGGTAAAGCTGGATCGATGCATATCAGGAGGCTGGGATGATTTAATGCTGCTGAACTATGTCCAGATTGTCTTTTCATCTCCTTCTTTCCATCTCGCTCTCTCCTTTCCTCTGCCATCTCTCTTTCTATAACTCTATATCACTAATATTTCATCCCTCCAGCTCTCAATTTCTCCATCCATCTGTCCTTTCCAATTCCTCCTCTCCTCTCTTTTCCTCTCATCCCCTCCTTTGCTCCCCTCTCCTCTCCCCTTCTCCTCTCCTCCTCCTCCTCCTCCTCTCTTCTTCAACATTCCACAACTCTCTTAAAAAATCTATTAAGGGATCATATAGTTTTCTTCATCTGTCATTCCATGTTAATTTGTCATAGTTTCTATACAGTGTTTTAGTTTCATACACAGACACAGACAGACAGACAGACAGACAGACAGACACACACACACACACACACACACACACACACACACACACACACACACACACACACACACACACACACACACACACACACACACACCTTCTGAATTGTACTCCTATTTTTCAAGTATCACTGCATCAGTCATTTTATCCAACCAATTTCAAAGCTTTTATTAAATCTATTAGCCAAACCCATTCAAAAACAATATTTTTATAGTCACAAAAAAGTTCGAGAAAGCTGGTGAATATCAAGGAATGCAGATGAATGATGGTGTTTGTTGTGGGTGTTAATGAATGATGGTGTTTGTTGTGGGTGTCGATGAATGGTGGTGTTTGTTGTGGGTGTTGATGAATGATGGTATTTCTTGTGGGTGTCGATGAATGGTGGTGTTTGTTGTGGGTGTCGATGAATGGTGGTGTTTGTTGTGGGTGTTGATGAATGATGGTATTTCTTGTGGGTGTCGATGAATGGTGGTGTTTGTTGTGGGTGTTGATGAATGGTGGTGTTTGTTGTGGGTGCTGATGAATGGTGGTGTTTGTTGTGGGTGTTGATGGATTTTGGTGTTTGTTGGCAAGGTTAGTTGATGATGGTATTTGTTTTTAGGTGTTCATGAAGGTTTGTGTTTATGTTGTTTGGAATGTTGCTGATCTCTGATGTTTTCTTTCTTTTTCTTTAAAGTAATGACGTCCTGTATCAATCCCTCATGCCCATACTCAAACTTACGCTCTTCCTCCTATCTCTCCGCCCTTCTCCTCCTCTCCCTCCCTCTCTGTGTTTATAGAGGGGTGAGATGTATTTATATTAAAGTGGGTGAGTGTGGGAATATGTTGCGGCTGGTACCACCAGGAGGGGCACTAAATATCCGCTTGTTTGACAGAAGTGCTCTCTACTTCCAGCCTCTCCTCCCTTCTTTCATCTCTCATTTGAATTATCTATCTATCTATCTATCTATCTATCTATCTATCTATCTATCTATCTATCTATCTATCTATCTATCTATCTATCTATCTATCTATCTATCTATCTATCTATCTATCTATCTATCTATCTATCTATCTATCTATCTAATCTTCTTGTCTGTCTGTTTCCTGTATCATGCACATACAGTTTAACAGTTTGGAATAAGTGTTAAGAGGGAGATAGATAATGTTTCTATAAACAAGGCCGACTCACAGAATGGCAGTCTTCATGATGTAGGCTTAGACCCTAGTCATGTGTTTATGAGGTAAAACATTTAGGATGGCCGGTCCATATGAAAGCAGGTGTATTGCCTCTCACAGAGTTGCGGGTTCATGCATGTCTTTCTGAGCGTGTGTGGGTGTGTTAAGCATGCTGTGTTGCACTTCAATGGACTGACTGCTGCTTTCACTGTGAATAGGTAAAAATGCTTAGACGTGCAGCTTCATTTCATTATTATGGAAAAAAAACAAAGATGCACAACACACACACACACACACACACACACACACACACACACACACACACACACACACACACACACACACACACACACACACACAGAAAAACAGTGTCATTACATGAACTCTGAGCCTTGGAGCGGTGGTCTGAGGCACCGAGTATATAATGCAGCTATGAGTGTATGTGTGTGCATTTCCCGTCTAAGCCATGAATAGATTTCGTGCGTGTGCATGTTAGCATGACAAGTGTTTTTCTGTGCATGTGTTTGGGTGATTCTAGACCACATTGGCACTGGAGTGCACTGGCCATCACATGACTTTTGGAAAACAGTCAGTCAGTATGTTATTACTGTGCTTAAGAAAACTGGTTATTTAAATAGTACCTTGAAGCACAGCGGAAAGTCCAAACTGTCAGCACCGTCACACTGCAGAGAGGTCAAACTCAGCAGATCACCGTGATACTATCAACAGTCAAAATGCAGCCATGACACAATGACTAGCAAGGAGCAGCTAACAGTTGGTACATTAACAGTGGGCCATGTGCCCAGCAGTCTACATAAATAGGTTTGGACTCGTAACATTTTTTTTTCTCTGCCAATCTTGGCATTTTGGGCCTTGTTCGGCAGAACGGAGAAATGATCACACAGCCTAGGATACAAAATGACGTGGTTCTCACAGCCATAAGTAACCGGGCACATGGCTCCTTTTATGGAAGCATTTGTTAAAGCGTAGTCCACGTCATCGTCAAGAAACAAAACGCTCCTGAAAGGGAAGAAGGTTTCCTGGATAGATGGGGTTTAGATCACAGTGTGTTTCTGTTGTACACCGGTTTGCTTATGTCAGCTCTCAGACACTCCAACACCTTCACATTACCTTTGCAACTATGCCAATGTGCATGTGAATATGTGTTGGTATATTAAGACCATGTTACAAGACGGCAGGTGTGTTCATGTGCTTGACCGCATTTGTATGCGTCTACTTGCACGTTAGCGCACACGCAGGTTTGTGTGCATGTGAGTGTGCGTGTGCATGTGAGCATGCACGTGAGGGTGTGTGTGTGTGCACGTGAGTGTGTGTGAGTTCTTAATAGAACTCTGTCACTGTGCTGCCAGACTGAAACAAGCAGGGTAATGAATGAGTGGAGCTGTAGATCCCAGAATTCCCTCTGCTGACCCCATGCCAGCCGGATCCCATTGCCTCTGGCTACACCTCAGAAAGAGGGGGGAGAAAGAGAGAGAGAGAGAGAGAGAGAGAGAGAGAGAGAGAGAGAGAGAGGGAGGGAGGGAGAGAGAGGTGAAGGGAATATAAAAGAAAGACAAAGAAAAACTGAAGATAAAAGACTGAGAGAATGTACAGTCTAAAAGTCAGAAAGGAGAAGAGTGAGATAAAAGGGAAACTAAAAGGAGAGAATGAGAGGAAAAGGAAGAGAAATGAAGGGTGTGGGTAAAGAGGAAGTGTGTGTGCACGTGTGTGTGTGTGTGTGTGTGTGTGTGTTTGTCTGCGTATGTGTGTGTGGGTGTATATGTGTGATTGATGAGAGTGTGTGTTGTTAAGAGTGGAGCCATCACATGTGATCACATAAACACTTATTCAGTGTGAGTGTTTGTGTGTGTGTTTGTGTGTGTGTGTGTGTATGTGTGTGATTGATGAGCGTGTGTGTTGCTAAGTGAGCACTGGGCTTGACGAGGCTGAACACAGCTTTGAGCTGTCACCAAAGAGAAAACACACACCATTAATCAAGCTTAATTAACTCTCTCTCTCTCATACACACACAGACCAGTATTACCAGCATTGTTCTGCAAACCCATTCCGCTTCAGTATAAGTGTGAATGTCTGTACATTTTCATTAAAGGCATGAGAGAGCGTTTGCTTGAGTGGGTGCATGTGAGTGTATGAGTGAGTGTTAAGAGTGAGGGTGTGGGGCAGTGTGTGAGTATAAATGAGTATATTAGTGATAGAGTGAGAGCATATGATTGAGTTTGTGAATTAATGTGTATGAGTATTTGAATGACTGAGTGTGAGTGCATGAAAACATTTGTGAGTGTGTAATGCGCGCGTGTGCGGGAGTGAGCATGTGTGAGAGAGTGCATGAATATGTGTGTAAGTGCGTGTGTGTGAGTGAGTGAGAGATCACATAAGCAGCAGGGTGCACGCATGAGGAAGTGTGTTAGTGAGGCGGGTCAGTGACAGAGGGAATATGTGTATGACTCTGCTAAAATCACAGGTGCTCGCATAACTCAGAAAGCCTCTTAACACCCACTCTAATAATACAGATTTCAGACACCTGCTGTTTCGCCTGCACTCCCCCCCCCCCCCCCCCCCTGCCTGCTGAAAGCCCCATCCATCATTATTCAGCCCGACACCTTTCAGACCCCTCTGCTCAATTAGTCCGCTCGGCAACTGTTGCTGTGTGAAGGGGCAGCTGTTTTTTTCCTGTGGAAGGAAAAGTCACAGTCTTACCAGACAGACTCACACACACACACTCTGACCAGACCCATACACACACACACTCTGACCAGACCCAGACACACACACTCTGATTAGACCCACACACACACACTCTGACCAGACCCACACATACACACTCTGACCAGACCCACACACATAAACTCTGACCAGACCCACACACACACCCTCTGACCAGACCCACACACATAAACTCTGACCAGACCCACACACACACACACACACTCTGGCCAGACCCACACATATAAACTCTGACCAGACCCACACACACACACTCTGACCAGACCCACACACATAAACTCGGACCAGACCCCCAGACCCCCACACATACACTCTGACCAGACCCACAGACCCCCACACATGCACTGTGACCATACTCACACACATACACTCTGACCAGACCCCCACACATACACTCTGACCAGACCCACAGACTCCCACACATACACTCTGACCAGACCCCCCACACATTCTGACCAGACCCACACACACACACACTCTGACCAGACCCCCCCACACACTCTGGCCAGACCCACACACACACTCTGACCAGACCCCCCCACACACTCTGACCAGACCCACAGACCCCCACACATACACTGTGACCATACTCACACACATACTCTCTGAGCAGACCCATATACACACACACTCTGACCAGACCCCCACACACACATACTTATATATAATATGCTTCAAACAGGCTTTCATCCTCTATTACCCTGTATTACCCTATAACCCCACCTATGTGACAGTACCAAAGCCCTCAAAAACACACCTCTGACCAGACAGGAAGGAACAGGGGGTACACAACCACCAGCCGCTTTGAGAGTTACAATATCGACAAGCTTTGCCACTTCTGTTTGCCAGAGCGGGCTGGGACAGGCGGAGGCCAATCGGTGACCACGAGGTGTTTCATTCCTGACTATCAATTAGGAATAACCACGCCCCATGGGAAGGATAGGAGGAGCTTAGGTTAAGAGCTGTGCTCTTCACAGTTAGAGCTACAATGCACAGAACTAATCCATGATGAGACTGATGGTCAGTTGATACACTGCATCAGATAAGACGGAGCAAATGTAGAAAGAGAGGGAGACAGACTGGGAGAGAGGGAGACAGGGAGAGACTGTTAGAGAAAGAGGGAGATGGAGAGACAGACAGTGAAAGAGTGAAAACAGGCAGGGAGAGGATGTCAAAGAGATAGACAACCAGGGAGAGAGTGAAGGAGACAGAGATAGACAAAGAGAAAGATAGTGAGACAGAGAGAGAGGTAAACATGGAGAGAGAGGGAAGCAGAGGACAGATAGATGACTGCATGAATAAGAGAAAAACATTCTTGTGGTTTCGGCTGCAACTGCTGTGAGCACTTAAATGTGAAGCTGCTTCAGTGCTGACCATATTGGATACAATACAAAAGAAATAAGTGAGCATGGCATGCCTGCAAACCTAATCATACACACACACACATACACACACACACACACACACACACACACACACACACCTGCACTCACACACACACACACACACACACACACACACACACACACACACACACACACACACACACACACACACACACACCAATCACTTTGTGGACTTGTAATCAACATTATAAAAAAACCTCTTACAGGATCCACGCTATAGTTGCTGTACTTGCACAGCCCTTACAAAGGAAGCCATTTCTCTCGTTTTCACAAGTCCATATTTAGAGCTATAAAGTGATGATGTCACTTTCCTCTGTATCTCATTAACCTTTAGTGGAAAATGCCTCTTTTTCCTACACTCCACCAAACATCATTTTCTAGTTTAACACGTTCCTGTCACTTCCTGGTCACTGCTTATTTGACCTTTAACCAATCATCTCTCTCTAGTCTCTGATCAACATGCAGCCCAGGATGCGATGTGGGTGTGTGTGTGTGTGTGTGTGTGTGTGTGTGTGTGTGTGTGTGTGTGCGTGTGCGTACTCTAAGAGCTGTTCTTGAAGCTCATCCATCACATAGGGACAGAGAGGTCAGAGTGTCACCACTCACTTTCTACTGCCTTCATGAACTCTCTCTCTCTCTCTCTCTCTCTCTCTCTCTGTTTGCTTCTCTCTATGTTTCTCACTCTCTCAATTCAGTTCCATTCAACAAAGCTTTATTCACATACATGTTACAAATTACATTATTGCAAATCAGCATTAGATAAAACCAGGAAATATGTAGGAAAAAACAAAAGAAAGTGCATTCAAATTATTGAGTCAGAACAAGCTTTCATCTCTGTCCCTCTCTATCTTTCTCTCTCTCCCTCTCTCCCTCGCTCTCTTTTTTGTAAGAAAACCTCATGCTTGTCATCAGCTCAGTATCTACATAATAATTTCTTTGCCACACCACTCTCCTACACTGACACTTTAAGAGTACCTCTCTAACACACACACTTTCTTAAGAGTACCTCACTAACACACACGCTTGTAATCCACTCTAACGCCCCACCCTAACACTCCACTTTAAAGCATATGATCATTAGCCAACGGATGCATCAGATGGCATTCAGAGAACCTGGGAAAACAGCAATATGGATTGCTGGTATTAATAAAGTTACAGTATGGAGTCTTAAAGTGAAGATATATTAGACAGGATATAATTGCACAGTTACGTGTTTGTCTGAAACCCACATTCAGACTGAGAGGCCACTGCTAGCTTCCAAAGAACATGTGTTAAAGGTGCCACAGAATGGGAAACAGAATGATCAAAATTGAAGCTCCGAACATTTACACGCACCACCCCATGTTCAGACACGGATGAAACTTCAAGAGTTAAAAATGTTTTGAGAAGATGATCAATGGTGCAACAAGCATAGCTGATGTTCATTTTTAACAGTACACGTTTAACACGTTCGTTTACGCTGAACATTTCACTCCGAACAGTTTTCCCAAGCTTATATAATAGAAATAAGGGTTTGCTCAGCATTGGACACTGCAAAGAGGGGCAGGTTCATGTTTATTGACATCACAAGCCTCATTGTAACATTTAAATAGTTAGCAAACGATGCTATTTGGCATGTTTGTTGGTTAAAAGCATATCATTGTACATTAAATGTTTCATAATGAGCTAGCAAGTTTCATTT
>NC_135226.1:13969390-13971890 GCF_052324685.1 Brachyhypopomus gauderio
CAGCAGGAGTGCTTCTGTCTGGGCTAGGCTCTGACCAGAGCCCCTGTCTGATCTTGGGTGACTTATTAGTGATTATTTGGTGAGTTTGAATGCAACACTTAAAATTCATCACCAAACCCACATACAGACACCACACTAGGTGGGCTTGATATTGTGTATACAGACACGGAGATAAATAGATACACAGAGATAAAACACACACACAAACACACACAAATCAAACAGAGGGAGGCAGAACGAATGTAGCAGGACAGGCATGGACAGATGGAGACCAACCCAAAGTGGAGTGCCCTAATTAAGTGAATAGCTGTTCATCTCCTTTTGATAGCGGCCAACTGTGGGAAGACACTGGCTCGCTACTGTATTGTGTCGGGGGTTAAGAAAAACACAACAAAAACACCCACTTTTCTTTTAACGCAACATTTTCCCCAAAGCAGCATCACAGAAACATCCTCGAATGATCCAGTGTGAAAGCGTCTGAGGTACGTTTAAGACTCAAAGTGCTTCAATCCCAGACAGACTTGCAGTTGCAGCAGTATGAGGTGGGATTAAATTTAGTATCAAATCCTAGACCAATCTGAAAACTGAGTCATCATCATTGGTGGCCTCAGCTGTGGATAGCTTCCTAATAGCATGTGAAATGGTGGTTGGAGTATTACCCTCAACACTTTCCACTCGGGAAGATGATCGTGATCACACGGCAACTGGTCGATTCCCAGTCATGCAGGTATGCACTGGGAAAAAGGCATACACTGCACCAGTGTAGTGTTGGGCCGCACCAGGTGTCGGATGGACTTTGGCACTGAGATGGTTTTGGGAATGTGTTTAGCTGTGTAAAGCAGTTTTACTTTAGATAAACTGGGATACAAGTGTATGAGTGAGAAATGTGGACAGGGTCACATGGGCTGGAACCCTTCCTTTAGTGCCACAGTTATGATATTAAATATTCGTATTTGGTTAGGGTGAGAAAACGCTGTGTTTGAATGTGCGCCCTGTCTGTTGGCATCGAGCAGGGACACACACACATACACACACACAAACACACACACACACACACACACACACACACACACACACACACACACACACACACACACACTGGCATAGTCTTCGTGGTTGGCTCAGGGAGAGATTGTGTGAATCAGGTCCAACAGCATATGTGTATGCCAGGGAACTCTGGGTAACCCGTGAAGCTGACTCTCAGCCAATAGAAACGCAGCTCATCCGAAACAGGGCTATCATTATCGGCACCGTGTAAATGACGTTTCGTCCACACTGGCCTAAGATCAGACCCCAGTGCTTAAACTTTAGCATTCCCCCACTGTAATGGACCTTGCGAAACTGTTCTTAGGTCAGCACAGAAAAATGTACTTACATTAACTGCCTGTTATCCAGCCTCATCCCGGTCACTCAAGCTAAGGAACAGCTTCTCATTTTGGCCAAACACACCCTCAGAAAATAACACTCCAGATCTCAGAACACTGATAGTTGTTCTGCATTCTTTTCTTTCCAGTACCTGTTTCTGCATCTCAGTTTGCCATGATTAGATAGAGAAATACATGCACTAAAATAAATTTATCATACGACCATCATAGTCTTCTGCTATGCTAATTATCAAAAGCATTAGCACACATAAGAGTTCAGTGCAACATACATGCAGCCTAACACACTGCCCCAAATCCCATGCTTGGCCTGAATATTGTTTAGTTGCGAAACACCTTCCGGACGCCATAAAGGAGTCACCCTCGTCTCCCCTGCTGTAGGGTCTCCTCTGGGTCCTCCCCGCACCGCACATGGATGGATTAGCTCATCTGTGCTCTACTCTGGTTCAGATGCTGTCTGACTGATCTGAAGTGCACGTTCGGAGTGGCGGAGGGGTTGAGAGGGGGTTAGGGGGGCAGACATGCAGGCTTGGTGGACGGGTGGTGGTGCGGGTGGTGGACGGGTGGTGGTGCAGGTGGGTGCAGGTGGTGGACGGGTGGTGGTGCAGGTGGGTGCGGGTGGTGGACGGGTGGTGGTGCGGGTGGTGGTGTGGGTGGTGGACGGGTAGTGGTGCAGGTGGGTGCGGGTGGTGGTGTGGATGGTGGACGGGTGGTGGTGCGGGTGGTGGACGGGTGGTGGTGGATGGGTGGTGGTGCGGGTGGGTGCGGGTGGTGGACGGGTGGTGCGAGTGGTGGTGCGGGTGGTTGTGCGGGTGGTGGTGGACGGGTGGTGGTGCGGGTGGTGGACGGGTGGTGGTGCAGGTGGGTGCGGGTGGTGGTGCAGGTGGGTGCGGGTGGTGGTGCGGGTGGTGGTGGACGGGTGGTGGTGCGGTGGTGCGGGTCGCAGGCAAATGTTCCAGTGCCACGTCACTCGTAGACTTCACTTCTAATCATAGGTACCCTGTTTTCTGCTACTCTTTCAGCACTATTCAGTTCCCATCTCACTCTCTCACTCCTTCTACCCCCCCCTCTCTCTCTCTCTCTCTCTCTCTCTCTCTGGAATAGGGTTTTTTAAGGTT
>NC_135226.1:13979390-13981331 GCF_052324685.1 Brachyhypopomus gauderio
TTTATAGCAGGTTAAAGTAATAAGGAAAACCAAATTCTTTCACTGTGTGCTAACAGCTCGCTACGTGGTGTCAATCATTAGCACCGTCGCCTTCCACATTAGGGGCCTGGACCTGGTTTCTGTATATATGATTCCTATAAAACTGATTTGTGACGATGTGTATATGCAACTGAATTTAATTGAATTGGGCTGTGGCCATGGGCCTTAACCCTTAACCTTTTTAATTAACGCGAGCTTTGACATGTTCATCCACGTCCGATACGCGGTGACACATAGGAGACAGTGAGCTGCGGAACGTGAACACAATTGGCGGGAAGGAGGAGAGAAGGCTAAGATGGAGCGAATAAGGAAAGAAGTGAGAGTGGGAAGAGAAAGCGGTGAAAAGGTGAGAATGATGGATAAAATGAGAGATAGAGGGCAAGTGAGTATTGGAAAGAATGACAAAAAGAACTCAGTGAGAGAGAGAGAGTGTGTGTGTGTGTGTGTGTGTGTGAGAGAGAGAGACAGCACAGACTGTGTTATGGAGGGAATGAGAGAGAGTACCCCAGAGACCAGCTCGATCCAAATGCTCCATCTATGCAAATTAGATCGTTAACGATGGCCGTTAATTAAAACCCATTTGATACAAAACACTTATCCAAGCACTCGGCGACATCAAAACTTTCTGCTGGAGAGTTATGGCCACTCTTCTCCCTTGCACCCCCCCTCTCTCTCTTTTTCATTCTCTCTCTCTTGCTCTCTTTCTTTCTCTCACTCTCTCTTTCTAGCTCCTCTTGCCCTAATGGATCCTTTTTATCTAGGCTGACCTAACCATTGTCAGGGAGCTGGATTTGTGAGGGCTGGAAGCGTGCGGCGACCCAGTGGGATGTGTGTGTGTGTGTGTGTGTGTGTGTGTGTGTGTGTGTGTGTGTGTGTGTTTGGCGCCACTCCATCAGCCCAATCTGTGCCTCCTCTCCTCAGTCTAAATGAGAAGACGCTATTTAGAAGGAGAGGAAGAGCAATGGAGAGAGAGAGAGAGAGAGAGAGAGAGAGAGAGAGAGAGAGAGAGAGAGAGAGAGAGAGAGAGAGAGAGAGAGAACAATCACCGGGGCTTGCTCATCCTGCATGGACTACTTTAGAGAGCTGCTTTAATTGCTTTTAATATTCACAAGGTACAAGAAAGCATCCATGTGTGCGTGTGTGTGTGTGTGTGTGTGTGTGTGTGCGCGTGCGTGGGTGTGGGTGTCCGTGTGTGACCATGGTAACTAGGCTCATTGTTCTGTCTCAATAAGTCAAGTGGTGACGGAATGCACTTGACCTTTCACCTTATCTTTGCTTTCATCTTTTCTATTCACTTCTTTATTACTCTCTACTCTCCCATTTTCTCTCCCTCTCTCTCTCCATCGATTCCTTACTTACTTCCTGTCCCTTTCTCTCCACCTTGTTTACAGTATATTTCCTGCGTGATAACTCTGTATATTTCATGTAGTCCACACCCTAAATCTCTATGCAGAATTATGATCTCTACGCACTGATTAGAAAGAACACATATTGGCATATTTCAAACCTTTGGCTTTGAAGATTTTCTGTGAAACACCTTACTCTTGACATTTGGCTGGTTTGGTGTTGAGGGGTGGAAAACTCGTATCTGTAGTGTACCTTTTTGACTCTTTGGTGTTTGACTCTTTAAAGTCTGGCTCAAGTTTGAAAGCTGGCAGTGTTCTAGTCTAATAGAGCCATGTAGGTGACTAAAAGAAAAATAAAAGTGTATTAAAGAGAAAGGACTTATGTAGAGATGAGAAAGAGACAGAGAAAGAAAAAGCTTTATTGAGAATGACGTAGTAATACCTATTAACATTTATTTATACATATAAACACTTATCAATCAATATAAATGCAGTGCACCACATATTTTCCAATCTATACTGAAAAAGGAATGAGAGAGAGAGAGAGAGAGAGAGA